>NC_090323.1:36574065-36876233 GCF_040869045.1 Eurosta solidaginis
AAGTCCCAAAATGACCCCGACAGGATCCCGGACGGATCTCGTAAACCATCCAGAAATGATGCCGGAAGAGACCCCAAATGATCCCGCAAAAGTCCCAAAATGACCCCGACAGGATCCCGGACGGATCCCGAAAACCATCCAGAAATGATGCCGGGAGAGACCCCAAATGATCCCGCAAAAGTCCCAAAATGACCCCGACAGGATCCCGGACGGATCCCGTAAACCATCCAGAAATGATGCCGGAAGAGAACCCAAATGATCCCGTAAAAGGCCCAAAATGACCCCGACAGGATCCCGGACGGATCCCGTAAACCATCCAGAAATGATGCCGGAAGAGACCCCAAATGATCCCGCAAAAGTCCCAAAATGACCCCGACAGGATCCCGGACGGATCCCGAAAACCATCCAGAAATGATGCCGGAAGAGACCCCAAATGATCCCGCAAAAGTCTCAAAATGACCCCGACAGGATCCCGGACGGATCCTGTAAACCATCCAGAAATGATGCCGGAAGAGACCCCAAATGATCCCGCAAAAGTCCCAAAATGACCCCGACAGGATCCCGGACGGATCCCGAAAACCATCCAGAAATGATGCCGGAAGAGACCCCAAATGATCCCGCAAAAGTCCCAAAATGACCCCGACAGGATCCCGGACGGATCCCGAAAACCATCCAGAAATGATGCCGGAATGGACCCCAAATGGTCCCGAAATGACACCGACGGGATCCCGGACGGATACCGAAAACCATCCAGAAATGATGCCGGCAGGTACCCCAAATTATCCCGAAATAGTCCCGAAATGACCCTGACGGGATCGCGGACGGATTCCGAAAACCATCCAGAAATGATGCCGATAGGGTCCCCAAATGATCCTGTATTAGTCGAGAAAAAATTCCGAAATGACTCCGACGGGATCCCGGACGGATCCCGAAAACCATCTAAAATTGATACCGGAAGGTACCCCAAATGATGCCGAAATAGTCCCGAAATGACATCGACGGGATCCCGGACGGATCCCGAAAACCATCCAGAAATGATGCCGGAGGAGACCCCAAATGATCCCGCTAAAGTCCCAAAATGACCCCGACAGGGTCCCGGACGGATCCCGTAAACCATCCAGAAATGATGCCGGAAGAGACCCCAAATGATCCCGCAAAAGTCCCAAAATGACCCCGACAGGATCCCGGACGGATCCCGTAAACCATCCAGAAATGATGCCGGAAGAGACCCCAAATAATCCCGCAAAAGTCCCAAAATGACCCCGACAGGATCCCGGACGGATCCCGAAAACCATCCAGAAATGATGCCGGGAGAGACCCCAATTGATCCCGCAAAAGTCCCAAAATGACCCCGACAGGATCCCGGACGGATCCCGTAAACCATCCAGAAATGATGCCGGAGGAGACCTCAAATGATCCCGCTAAAGTCCCAAAATGACCCCGACAGGGTCCCGGACGGATCCCTTAAACCATCCAGAAATGATGCCGGAAGAGACCCCAAATGATCCCGCAAAAGTCCCAAAATGACGCCGACAGGATCCCGGACGGATCCCGTAAACCATCCAGAAATGATGCCGGAAGAGACCCCAAATGATCCCGCAAAAGTCCCAAAATGACCCCGACAGGATCCCGGACGGATCCCGTAAACCATCCAGAAATGATGCCGGAAGAGACCCCAAATGATCCCGCAAAAGTCCCAAAATGACGCCGACAGGATCCCGGACGGATCCCGTAAACCATCCAGAAATGATGCCGGAGGAGACCCCAAATGATCCCGCAAAAGTCTCAAAATGACCCCGACAGGATCCCGGACGGATCCCGAAAACCATCCAGAAATGATGCTGGAAGAGACCCCAAATGATCCCGCAAAAGTCCCAAAATGACCCCACAGGATCCCGGACGGATCCCGTAAACCATCCAGAAATGATGCCGGAAGAGACCCCAAATGATCCCGCAAAAGTCCCAAAATGACGCCGACAGGATCCCGGACGCATCCCGAAAACCATCTAGAAATGATGCCGGAAGGTACCCCAAATGATGCCGTAATAGTCCCGAAATGACATCGACGGGATCCCGGACGGATCCCGAAAACCATCCAGAAATGATGCCGAAAGGTTCCCCAAATGATCCTGTATTAGTCGAGAAAAAGTTCCGAAATGACCCCGACGGGATCCCGGATGGATCCCGAAAACCATCTAGAAATGATGCCGGAAGGTACCCCAAATGATGCCGTAATAGTCCCGAAATGACATCGACGGGATCCCGGACGGATCCCGAAAACCATCCAGAAATAATGCCGGAAGAGACCCCAAATGATCCCGCAAAAGTCCCAAAATGACCCCGACAGGATCCCGGACGCATCCCGAAAACCATCCAGAAATGATGCCAGAATGGACCCGGAGGGGCGGAGGGTGTCACTGCTTACTTTGTAAGCCCTCGACTAATTTGACCCCTTGAGTCTGTGATATTGGTGAAGGCCAGTATACGTAAATTTATAATGTGTAAAAATTATTGAAAAATAATTTCACGAAGGGGTCGTGGGACCCCTACCCCTCTTTCCATGTTCGAAAAAAAATTCGATAGTAGACTACTGTCTGTGTCCCAAATTTCATCAAAATCAGTATAGCCATTCTGGCGTGATTCAGTCGCAAAGACGAAAAAATATAATAATTAAATTATAACTGTTCCTAGGGGGCGGGGACCACGCCCCTTTTCAAAAATATATAGTTAGTAGATCCTTCTAGACTATTGGCTATATGTGTGCAAAATTTCATCCAAATCGGTCCAGCCGTTCTTGTGTGATTGAGTCACAAAGACAAACGTCTGGACAAAAATCCAAACATCCAAACATCCAAACATCTTCACATCCAAACTTTGCCATTTATAATATACTAGCCTTTACCCGCGGCCCCGTCCGCAAGGAAAATTTTAAATATATGGGCTATTCGCGTTAGCCTGCTTATTATCTGTTTAAAATTTTGTTTTCTGTCTAATGCATTTTATTTTTGTTATTGAGTAAAAAAAAGAACTAAATGAGCTGATAACCTGATATGATCCCAAATGATCCCGAAATTATCCAGAAAAAGCTACGAAATGACCCCAACGCTATCGCGGATGGATCCCGAAAACCATCCAGAAATGCCCCGAAAGGGTCTCCAAAAGTTCCCCGAATAGTCCCAAAAAAACCCGAAATGAGAGCGACACGATTCTAGAAGTATCCAGAGAACCACACAGAAATGATCCCGGAAGGTGTTCCAAAATGATCCCGAAAAGGTTCCGAAATGACCCTGACGGGCTCCCGGTCGGATCTCAAAAACCATCCAGAAAATATCCAGGAAGGGTCCCTAAATTATCCCGACTAACTCCAGAAAAAGTTCCGAAATGGCTCCGAGGGGATCCACGATGTATCGCGAAAACAATACAGAAATGATTCCGGAAGGATTCCAAAATGATCCCGAAATAGTCCGGAATTGACTCAGATGGGATCCCGCACAGATCCAGTAATGATCCCGGAAGGGTGCAAAAACTATCCCGGAAAAGTAACAAAAAATCCCGAAATGGCTCCTACGGCATCCCGGACAGATCCAGATATGATCTCGGAAGGGTCCCCAAATGATCCCAAAATGGTCCCGAAATGACCCTGATGGATCCGGCAAACCATCAAGAAATTATGCCGAAAGGGTCCCAAAATGATCCCGAAATAATACAGAAAAAGTCACGAAACGACCCCTAGAGGATCCCCAAATGATCCCGTATTAGCCCCGAAAAGGTCCCGAAATAACCCCGACAGGATCCCGGACAAATCCCGAAAACCATCCAGAAATGATGCCGGAAGGAATCCCAAATGATTCCGTAAAAGTCCCGCATTGATTCCGACGGGATCCCGAACGGATACCGAAAATCATCCAGAAGTGATGCCGGAAAGGTCCTCAAATGATCACCTTATAGTCCCGAAATGACCCTTAAGGGGTCATGGACGGATCCCATAAACCATCCAGAAATGATCCCGATATAGTCCCGAAGAAGTCCCGAAATGACCCTGACGGGATCTCGAACGCACCCCTAAATGACCCTGACGGGATCCCGGACAGATCCCGAAATCCATCCAGAAATGATCTTGGGAGGGACCCCAAATGATCCCGAAAAAGTCCCGCAATGATTCTGAGGGGATCCTGATCGGATACCGAAAACCCTCCAGAAGCGATGCCGGAAAGGTCCTCAAATGATCACCTAATACCAAAATGACCCTGACGGCATCCCGGACTGATCCCAAAATCCATCCAGAAATGATCTTGGGAAGGTCCCAAAATTATCCCGAAATAGTCTCGGAAAAGTTCAGAAATTACCCTGACGGGTTCCCGGACGGGTTCCCGGACGAATCCTGAAAGCCATCTCTAAATGATCCCGAAAAAGTCCCTAAATGACCCTGACTGGACCCCGAAAGGATCCCGAAAACTATCCAGAAATGATGCCGGAAATGTCCTCAAATGATCACCTAATAGTTCCGAAAAGACCCTGACGGGAACCCGAACGGATCCCGACAACTATCTAGAAATGATGCCGAAAGGGCCCGCAAATGATCCCGTATTAGTCGAGAAAAAGTCCCGAAATGAACCCGACGGGATGCCGGACGATTCCCAAAAACCATCCAGAAATGATGCCGGAAGAGACACCAAATGATCCCGAAAAAGTCCCGCAATAATTCCGACGGGATCCTGAGCGGATACCGAAAACCATCCAGAAGTGATGCCGAAAAAGTCCTCAAATGATCACCTAATAGTCCCAAAATGACTGACGGCATCCCGGACAGATCCCGAAATCCATCCAGAAATGATGTTGGGAGGGTCCTAAAATTATCCCGAAATAGTCTGGGAAAAGTCCAGAAATTACCCTGACGGATCCCGGACGAATCCTGAAAACCAATCTTAAATGATGCCGAAAAAGTCCCGAAATGACCCTGATGGGACCCGGAAAGGATCCCGAAAACTAACCAGAAATGATGCCGGAAAGGTCCTCAAATGATCTCCCAATAGTTCCGAAAAGACCCTGACGAGATCCCAAACGGATCCCGACAACTATCCAGAAATGATACCGAAAGGGCCCGCAAATGATCCCGTATTAGTCGAGAAAAAGTCCCGAAATGACCCCGACGGGATGCTGGACGAAACCCAAAAACCATCCAGAAATGATGTCGGAAGGGACCCCAATGATCCCGAAAAAGTCCCGCAATTATTCCGACGGGAATCTGAACGGATACCGAAAACCATCCAGAAGTGATGCCGGAACGGTCCTCAAATGCTCACCTAATAGTCCCAAAATGACCCTGAGGGCATCCCGGACAAATCCCGAAATCCATCCAGAAATGATCTTGGGAAGGTCCCAAAATGATCCCGAAATAGTCTCGGAAAAGTCCAGAAATTACCCTGACGGGTTCCCGAACGAATCCTGAAAGCCATCCTTAAATGATCCCGAAAAAGGCCCGAAATGACCCTGACGGGATCCCGAAAGGATTCCAAAAACTATCCAGAAATGATGCGAAAGGTCCTCAAATGATCCCCTAATAGTTCCGAAATGACCGTGACGGGATCCCGAACGGATCCCGACAACTATCCAGAAATTATGCCGAAAGGGTCCGCAAATGATCCCGTATTAGTAGAGAAAAAGTCCCGAAATGACGATATCCCGGACGGATCCCGAAAACCATCCAGAAATTATGCCGGAAGAGCCCCCAAATGATCCCGAAAAAGTCCCCAAATGACCCCGACGAGATCCCGAACGGATCCCGAAAACCATCCAGAAATGATGCCGGAAGAGCCCCAAATGATCCCGAAAAAGTCCCCAAATGACCCCGACATACTCCAGAAAAGGTTCCGAAATGGCTCCGAGGGAATCAACGACGGATCGCGAAAACCATACAGAAATGATTCCGGAAGGATCCCAAAATGATCCCGAAATAGTCCGGAAATGACCCAGATGGGATCCCGCACAGATCCAGAAATGATCCCAGAAGGGTCCAAAAACTATCCCGGAAAAGTAACAAAAAATCCCGAAATGGCTCCTACGGCATCCCGGACGGATCCAGAAATGATCTCGGAAGGGTCCCCAAATGATCCCAAAATGGTCCCGAAATGACCCTGATGGATCCGGCAAACCATCAAGAAATTATGCCGGAAGGGTCCCCAAATGATCCCGAAATAAAACAGAAAAAGGCACGAAACGACCCCTAGAGGATCCCCAAATGATCCCGTATTAGCCCTGAAAAAGTCCCAAAATGACCCTGACGGGATCCCGAAAGGATTCCGAAAACAATACAGAAATGATGCCGGAAAGGTCCTCAAATGATCCCCTAATAGTCCCGAAATGACCGTGACGGGATCCCGACAACTATCCAGAAGTGATGCCGAAAGGGTCCGCAAATGATCCCGTATTAGTCGAAAAAAAGTCCCGAAAGGACCACGACGGGATCCCGGACGAATCCCAAAAACCATCCAGAAATGATGCGGGTAGGTATCCCAAATTATCCCGAAATAGTCCCGAAATGACCTCGTCGGCATCCCGGACGGATCCCGAAAATTATCCAGAAATGATGCCGGAAAGGTTCCCAAATGATCCCCTAATAGTCCCGAAATTACCCTAATGGGATCCCGGACGGATCCCGAAAACCATCCAGAAATGATGCCGAAAGGGTTCCCAAATGATCCCGTATTAGTCGCGAAAAAGTCCCGAAATGACCCCGACGAGATCCCGGACGTATCCCGAAAACCATCCAGAAATGATGCCGAAAGGGTTCCCAAATGATCCCGTATTAGTTGCGAAAAAGTCCCGAAATGACCCCGACGGTATCCCGGACGGATCCCGAAAACCATCCAGAAATGATGCCGGATGAGCCCCAAAATGATCCCGAAAAAGTCCCCAAATGACCCCGACGAGTCCCGAAAACCATCCAGAAATGATGACGGAAGAGCCCCCAAATGATCCCGAAAATGTCCCCAAATGACCCCGACGATATCCCGGACGGATCCCGAAAACCATCCAGAAATGATGACGGAAGAGCCCCCAAATGATCCCGAAAATGTCCCCAAATGACCCCGACGATATCCCGGACGGATCCCGAAAACCATCCAGAAATGATTCCGGAAGAGCCCCCAAATGATCCCGAAAAAGTCCCCATATGACCCCGACGACATCCCGCACGGATCCCGAAAACCATCCAGAAATGATGCCGGAAGGGTCCCCAAATGATCGCGAAATAGTCCCGAAATGATTCCGGAATAGTCCCGAAAATGTTCCAAAATAACCCCGACGGGATCCCGGACGGATCCCGTAAACTATACAGAAATGATCCCGGAAGGGTCCCAAAATGATCCCGAAATAGTCCCGAAAAAGTCCCGAAATTACTCCGGCGTAATCCCGGACCGATCCCGAAAACCATCCAGAAATGATCCCGGAAGGGTCTCGATATGACCCTTCCGGGATTACAAATAAGGTGAAGCTAATTATAAAACCATGTTAATAAGGCAGCAGGCGCATTGGAGCGAATAAAAAGTTAGATAGAAACATACAGGTAAAGCTAATAAAAGCGTGCTAATAAAAACAATTGATGGAGGGCGGATGGCGGGAGTAGAGGAGAGGACCACTGATCGCTCCTCCAAATTTGTCTAGATCTCGTTCTGTATGTACCAGATACCAAAAACTATTTATTTAGGAGAAAATTTAGATTGAGTTATAACAATTTATGGTTTTTACACCAGAGGGGGGGATAAAGGGGGGCGGGCGGAGGGTGTCGCTGCTTACTTTGTAAGCCCTCGACTTATTTGACCCCTTGAGTCTGTGATATTGGTGAAGGCCAGTATACGTAAAGTTATAATGTGCAAAAATTATGAAAAATAATTTCTCGAAGGGGTCGTGGGACCCCCACCCCTCTTTCCATGTTCGAAAAAAATTTCGCTAGTAGACTACTGTCTGTGTCCCAAATTTCATCAAAATCCGTGTAGCCATTCTCGCGTGATTCAGTCGCAAAGACGAAAAAATATAATAATTATATTATAACTGTTCCTAGGGGGCGGGGACCACGCCCCGTTTGAAAAATATATAGCTAATAGATCCTTCTAGACTATTGGCTATATGTGTGCAAAATTTCATCCAAATCGGTCCAGCCGTTCTTGCGTTATTGAGTCACAAAGACAAACGTCTGGACAAACATCCAAACATCCAAACATCCAAACATCTTAACATCCAAACATCCAAACATCTTAACATCCAAACTTTCCCATTTATAATATATATTAGATACTAGCCTTTACCCGCGGCCCCGTCTGCAAGGAGAAAATGAAATATGTGGGCTATTCACGTTAGCCTGCTTATAAAATTATCTGTTTAAAAATTTTTTTCTGTCTAATGCATTTTATTTTTGTAATTGAGTAAAAAAAAGAACTTTATGAGCTGATAACCTGATAGGATCCCAAAATGATAACGAAATTATCCAGAAAAAGCCACGAAATGACCCCAACGCTATCGCCGACGGATCCCGAAAACCACCCAGAAACGCCCCGGAAGTGTTTCCAAAAGTTCCCGAAGTAGTCCCAAAAAAACCCGAAATGACAACGACACGATTCTAGACTTATCCAGATAACCACACAGAAATGATGCCTGAAGGGTACCAAATTGATCCCGAAATAGTCCCGAAAAAGTTCCGAAATTACCCTGACGGGCTCCCGGACGGATCTCAGAAACCATCCAGAAAATATCCAGGAAGGGTCCCTAAATTATCCCGACTAACTCCAGAAAAAGTTCCGAAATGGCTCCGAGGGGATCCACGATGGATCGCGAAAACCATATAGAAATGATTCCGGAAGGATTCCAAAATGATCCCGAAATAGTCCGGAATTGACCCAGATGGGATCCCGCACAGATCCAGAAATGATCCCGGAAGGGTGCAAAAACTATCCCGGAAAAGTAACAAAAAATCCCGAAATGGCTCCTACGGCATCCCGGACGGATCCAGAAATGATCTCGGAAGGGTCCCCAAATGATCCCAAAATGGTCCCGAAATGACCCTGATGGATACGGCAAACCATCAAGAAATTATGCCGAAAGGGTTCCAAAATGATCCCGAAATAATACAGAAAAAGTCACGAAACGACCCCTAGAGGATCCCCAAATGATCCCGTATTAGCCCCGAAAAGGTCCCGAAATAACCCCGACGGGATCCCGGACAAATCCCGAAAACCATCCAGAAATGATGCCGGAAGGAATCCCAAATGATTCCGTAAAAGTCCCGCATTGATTCCGACGGGATCCCGAACGGATACCGAAAATCATCCAGAAGTGACGCCGGAAAGGTCCTCAAATGATCACCTAATAGTCCCGAAATGACCCTTAAGGGGTCATGGACGGATGCCATAAACCATCCAGAAATGATCCCGATATATTCCCGAAGAAGTCCCGAAATGACCCTGACGGGATCTCGAACGCACCCCTAAATGACCCTGACGGGATCCCGGACAGATCCCGAAATCCATCCAGAAATGATCTTGGGAGGGACCCCAAATGATCCCGAAAAAGTCCCGCAATGATTCCGAGGGGATCCTGATCGGATACCGAAAACCATCCAGAAGTGATGCCGGAAAGGTCCTCAAATGATCACCTAATACCAAAATGACCCTGACGGCATCCCGGACTGATCCCAAAATCCATCCAGAAATGATCTTGGGAAGGTCCCAAAATTATCCCGAAATAGTCTCGGAAAAGTTCAGAAATTACCCTGACGGGTTCCCGGACGAATCCTGAAAGCCATCTCTAAATGATCCCGAAAAAGTCCCGAAATGGCCCTGACTTGACCCCGAAAGGATCCCGAAACCTATCCAGAAATGATGCCGGAAATGTCCTTAAATGATCACCTAATAGTTCCGAAAAGACCCTGACGGAATCCCGAACGGAACCCGACAACTATCCAGAAATGATACCGAAAGGGCCCGCAAATGATCCCGTATTAGTCGAGAAAAAGTCCCGAAATGACCCCGACGGGATGCCGGACGAATCCCAAAAACCATCCAGAAATGATGTCGGAAGGGACCCCAATGATCCCGAAAAAGTCCCGCACTTATTCCGACGGGAATCTGAGCGGATACCGAAAACCATCCAGAAGTGATGCCGAAAAGGTCCTCAAATGATCACCTAATAGTCCCAAAATGACCCTGACGGCATCCCGGACAGATCCCGAAATCCATCCAGAAATGATCTTGGGAGGGTCCCAAAATTATCCCGAAATAGTCTGGGAAAAGTCCAGAAATTACCCTGACGGATACCGGACGAATCCTGAAAACCAATCTTAAATGATGCCGAAAAAGTCTCGAAATGACCCTGATGGGACCCGGAAAGGATCCCGAAAACTAACCAGAAATGATGCCGGAAAGGTCCTCAAATGATCTCCCAATAGTTCCGAAAAGACCCTGACGGGATCCCGAACGGATCCCGACAACTATCCAGAAATGATACCGAAAGGGCCCGCAAATGATCCCGTATTAGTCGAGAAAAAGTCCCGAAATGACCCCGACGGGATGCCGGACGAATCCCAAAAACCATCCAGAAATGATTTTGGAAGGGACCCCAATGATCCCGAAAAAGTCCCGCAATTATTCCGACGGGAATCTGAACGGATACCGAAAACCATCCAGAAGTGATGCCGGAACGGTCCTCAAATGCTCACCTAATAGTCCCAAAATGACCCTGAGGGCATCCCGGACAAATCCCGAAATCCATCCAGAAATGATCTTGGGAAGGTCCCAAAATGATCCCGAAATAGTCTCGGAAAAGTCCAGAAATTACCCTGACGGGTTCCCGGACGAATCCTGAAAGCCATCCTTAAATGATCCCGAAAAAGCCCCGAAATGACCCTGACGGGATCCCGAAAGGATTCCAAAAACTATCCAGAAATGATGCCGGAAAGGTCCTCAAATGATCCCCTAATAGTTCCGAAATGACCGTGACGGGATCCCGAACGGATCCCGACAACTATCCAGAAATTATGCCGAAAGGGTCCGCAAATGATCCCGTATTAGTCGAGAAAAAGTCCCGAAATGACCCCGACGGGATCCCGGACGAATCCCAAAAACCATCCAGAAATGATGGCGGTAGGTATCCCAAATGATCCCGAAATAATCCCGAAATGACCTCGTCGGCATCCCGGACGGATACCGAAAATTATCCAGAAATGATGCCGGAAAGGTCCACAAATGATCCCCTAATAGTCCCGAAATTACCCTGATGGGATCCCGGACGGATCCCGAAAACCATCCAGAAATGATGCCGGAAGAGCCCCCAAATGATCCCGAAAAATCCCCAAATGACCCCGACGATATCCCGGACGGATCCCGAAAACCATCCAGAAATGATGCCGGAAGGATCCCAAATGATCCCGAAATAGTCCGGAAATGACCCAGATGGGATCCCGGACGGATACCGAAAATTATCCAGAAATGATGCCGGAAAGGTCCACAAATGATCCCCTAATAGTCCCGAAATTACCCTGATGGGATCCCGGACGGATCCCGAAAACCATCCAAAAATGATGCCGGAAGAGCCCCCAAATGATCCCGAAAAATCCCCAAATGACCACGATATCCCGGACGGATCCCGAAAACCATACAGAAATGATTCCGGAAGGATCCCAAAATGATCCCGAAATAGTCCGGAAATGACCCAGATGGGATCCCGCACAGATCCAGAAATGATCCCGGAAGGGTCCAAAAACTATCCCGGAAAAGTAACAAAAAATCCCGAAATGGCTCCTACGGCATCCCGGACGGATCCAGAAATGATCTCGGAAGGGTCCCCAAATGATCCCAAAATGGTCCCGAAATGACCCTGATAGATCCGGCAAACCATCAAGAAAAGTCACGAAACGACCCCTAGAGGATCCCCAAATGATCCCGTATTAGCCCCAAAAAAGTCCCAAAATGACCCTGACGGGATCCCGAAAGGATTCCGAAAACAATACAGAAATGATGCCGGAAAGGTCCTCAAATGATCCCCTAATAGTCCCGAAATGACCGTGACGGGATCCCGACAACTATCCAGAAATGATGCCGAAAGGGTCCGCAAATGATCCCGTATTAGTCGAAAAAAAGTCCCGAAAGGACCACGACGGGATCCCGGACAAATCCCAAAAACCATCCAGAAATGATGCCGTTAGGTATCCCAAATGATCCCGAAATAGTCCCGAAATGACCTCGTCGGCATCCCGGACGGATCCCGAAAATTATCCAGAAATGATGCCGGAAAGGTTCCCAAATGATCCCCTAATAGTCCCGAAATTACCCTAATGGGATCCCGGACGGATCCCGAAAACCATCCAGAAATGATGCCGAAAGGGTTCCCAAATGATCCCGTATTAGTCGCGAAAAAGTTCCGAAATGGCCCCGACGGGATCCCGGACCGATCCCGAAAACCATCCAGAAATGATGCCGAAAGGGTTCCCAAATGATCCCGTATTAGTCGCGAAAAAGTACCGAAATGACCCCGACGGGATCCCGGACGGATCCCGAAAACCATCCAGAAATGATGCCGGATGAGCCCCAAAATGATCCCGAAAAAGTCCCCAAATGACCCCGACGAGATCCGGGACGGATCCCGAAAACCATCCAGAAATGATGCCGGAAGAGCCCACAATTGATCCCGAAAAAGTCCCCAAATGACCCCGACGATATCCCGGACGGATCCCGAAAACCATCTAGAAATGATGCCGGAAGAGCCCCCAAATGATCCCGAAAAAGTCCCCATATGACCCCGACGAGATCCCGCACGGATCCCGAAAACCATCCAGAAATGATGCCGGAAGGGTCCCCAAATGATCGCGAAATAGTCCCGAAATGATTCCGGAATAGTCCCGAAAATGTTCCAAAATAACCCCGACGGGATCCCGGACGGATCCCGTAAACTATACAGAAATGATCCCGGAAGGGTCCCAAAATGATCCCGAAATAGTCCCGAAAAAGTCCCGAAATTACCCCGGCGTAATCCCGGACCGATCCCGAAAACCATCCAGAAATGATCCCGGAAGGGTCTCGATATGACCCTTACGGGATTACAAATAAGGTGAAGCTAGTTATAAAACCATGTTAATAAGGCAGCAGGCGCATTGGAGCGAATAAAAAGTTAGATAGAAACATACAGGTAAAGCTAATAAAAGCGTGCTAATAAAAACCATTGATGGAGGGCGGATGGCGGGAGTAGAGGAGAGGACCACTGATCGTTCCTCCAAAATTGTCTAGATCTCGTTCTGTATGTACCAGATGCCAAAAACTATTGATTTAGGAGAAAATTTAGATTGAGTTATAACAATTTATGGATTTTACACCAGAGGGGAGATAAAGGGGGCGGGCGGAGGGTGTCACTGCTTACTTTGTAAGCCCTCGACTTATTTGACCCCTTGAGTCTGTGATATTGGTGAAGGCCAGTATACGTAAAAATTATGAAAAATAATTTCTCGAAGGGTCGTGGGACCCCCACCCCTCTTTCCATGTTCGAAAAAAATTTCGCTAGTAGACTACTGTCTGTGTCCCAAATTTCATCAAAATCCGTGTAGCCATTCTGGCGTGATTCAGTCGCAAAGACGAAAAAATATAATAATTACATTATAACTGTTCCTAGGGGGCGGGGACCACGCCCCTTTTGAAAAATATATAGCTAGTAGATCCTTCTAGACTATTGGCTATATGTGTGCAAAATTTCATCCAAATCGGTCCAGCCGTTCTTGCGTTATTGAGTCACAAAGACAAGCGTCTGGACAAACATCCAAACATCCAAACATCCAAACATCCAAACATCTAAACATCCAAACATCCAAACATCTTAACATCCAAACTTTCCCATTTATAATATACTAGCCTTTACCCGCGGCCCCGTCCGCAAGGAGAAAATGAAATATGTGGGCTATTCACGTTAGCCTGCTTATAAAGTTATCTGTTTAAAATTTTTTTTCTGTCTAATGCATTTTATTTTTGTAATTGAGTAAAAAAAAATATCTTTATGAGCTGATAACCTGATAGGATCCCAAAATGATAACGAAATTATCCAGAAAAAGCCACGAAATGACCCCGACGCTATCGCGGACGGATCCCGAAAACCATCCAGAAACGCCCCGGAAGTGTTTCCAAAAGTTCCCGAAGTAGTCCCAAAAAAACCCGAAATGACAACGACACGATTCTAGACTTATCAAGATAACCACACAGAAATGATGCCTGAAGGGTACCAAATTGATCCCGAAATAGTCCCGAAAAAGTTCCGAAATTACCCTGACGGGCTCCCGGACGGATCTCAGAAACCATCCAGAAAATATCCAGGAAGGGTCCCTAAATTATCCCGACTAACTCCAGAAAAAGTTCCGAAATGGCTCCGAGGGGATCCACGATGGATCGCGAAAACCATACAGAAATGATTCCGGAAGGATTCCAAAATGATCCCGAAATAGTCCGGAATTGACCCAGATGGGATCACGCACAGATCCAGAAATGATCCCGGAAGGGTGCAAAAACTATCCCGGAAAAGTAACAAAAAATCCCGAAATGGCTCCTACGGCATCCCGGATGGATCCAGAAATGATCTCGGAAGGGTCGCCAAATGATCCCAAAATGGTCCCGAAATGACCCTGATGGATCCGGCAAACCATCAAGAAATTATGCCTAAAGGGTCCCAAAATGATCCCGAAATAATACAGAAAAAGTCACGAAACGACCCCTAGAGGATCCCCAAATGATCTCGTATTAGCCCCGAAAAGGTCCCGAAATAACCCCGACGGGATGCCGGACGAATCCCAAAAACCAGCCAGAAATGATGCCGGAAGGGACACCAAATGATCCCGAAAAAGTCCCGAAATGACCCCGACGGGATCCCGGACGGATACCGAAAACCATCCAGAAATGATGCCGCTAGGTACCCCAAATGATCCCGAAATGACCCCGTCGCGGTCTCAGACGGATCCCGAAAACCATCCAGAAATGATGCCGGAAGGAATCCCAAATGATTCCGTAAAAGTCCCGCATTGATTCCGACGGGATCCCGAACGGATACCGAAAATCATCCAGAAGTGACGCCGGAAAGGTCCTCAAATGATCACCTAATAGTCCCGAAATGACCCTTAAGGGGTCATGGACGGATCCCATAAACCATCCAGAAATGATCCCGATATATTCCCGAAATGACCCTGACGGGATCTCGAACGCACCCCTAAATGACCCTGACGGGATCCCGGACAGATCCCGAAATCCATCCAGAAATGATCTTGGGAGGGACTCCAAATGATCCCGAAAAAGTCCCGCAATGATTCCGAGGGGATCCTGATCGGATACCGATAACCTTCCAGAAGTGATGCCGGAAAGGTCCTCAAATGATCACCTAATACCAAAATGACCCTGACGGCATCCCGGACTGATCCCAAAATCCTTCCAGAAATGATCTTGGGAAGATCCCAAAATTATCCCGAAATAGTCTCGGAAAAGTTCAGAAATTACCCTGACGGGTTCCCGGACGAATCCTGAAAGCCATCTCTAAATGATCCCGAAAAAGTCCCGAAATGACCCTGACTGGACCCCGAAAGGATCCCGAAAACTATCCAGAAATGATGCCGGAAATGTCCTCAAATGATCACCTAATAGTTCCGAAAAGACCCTGACGGGATCCCGAACGGATCCCGACAACTATCTAGAAATGATGCCGAAAGGGCCCGCAAATGATCCCGTATTAGTCGAGAAAAAGTCCCGAAATGAACCCGACGGGATGCCGGACGAATCCCAAAAACCAGCCAGAAATGATGCCGGAAGAGACACCAAATGATCCCGAAAAAGTCCCGCAATAATTCCGACGGGATCCTGAGCGGATACCGAAAACCATCCAGAAGTGATGCCGAAAAGGTCCTCAAATGATCACCTAATAGTCCCAAAATGACCCTGACAGCATCCCGGACAGATCCCGAAATCCATCCAGAAATGATCTTGGGAGGGTCCCAAAATTATCCCGAAATAGTCTGGGAAAAGTCCAGAAATTACCCTGACGGATACCGGACGAATCCTGAAAACCAATCTTAAATGATGCCGAAAAAGTCCCGAAATGAACCTGATGGGACCCGGAAAGGATCCCGAAAACTAACCAGAAATGATGCCGGAAAGGTCCTCAAATGATCTCCCAATAGTTCCGAAAAGACCCTGACGGGATCCCGAACGGATCCCGACAACTATCCAGAAATGATACCGAAAGGGCCCGCAAATGATCCCGTATTAGTCGAGAAAAAGTCCCGAAATGACCCCGACGGGATGCCGGACGAATCCCAAAAACCATCCAGAAATGATTTTGGAAGGGACCCCAATGATCCCGAAAAAGTCCCGCAATTATTCCGACGGGAATCTGAACGGATACCGAAAACCATCCAGAAGTGATGCCGGAACGGTCCTCAAATGCTCACCTAATAGTCCCAAAATGACCCTGAGGGCATCCCGGACAAATCCCGAAATCCATCCAGAAATGATCTTGGGAAGGTCCCAAAATGATCCCGAAATAGTCTCGGAAAAGTCCAGAAATTACCCTGACGGGTTCCCGGACGAATCCTGAAAGCCATCCTTAAATGATCCCGAAAAAGCCCCGAAATGACCCTGACGGGATCCCGAAAGGATTCCAAAAACTATCCAGAAATGATGCCGGAAAGGTCCTCAAATGATCCCCTAATAGTTCCGAAATGACCGTGACGGGATCCCGAACGGATCCCGACAACTATCCAGAAATTATGCCGAAAGGGTCCGCAAATGATCCCGTATTAGTCGAGAAAAAGTCCCGAAATGACCCCGACGGGATCCCGGACGAATCCCAAAAACCATCCAGAAATGATGCCGGTAGGTATCCCAAATGATCCCGAAATAATCCCGAAATGACCTCGTCGGCATCCCGGACGGATACCGAAAATTATCCAGAAATGATGCCGGAAAGGTCCACAAATGATCCCCTAATAGTCCCGAAATTACCCTGATGGGATCCCGGACGGATCCCGAAAACCATCCAGAAATGATGCCGGAAGAGCCACCAAATGATCCCGAAAAAGTCCCCAAATGACCGATATCCCGGACGGATCCCGAAAACCATCCAGAAATGATGCCGGAAGAGCCCCCAAACGATCCCGAAAAAGTCCCCAAATGACCCCGACGAGATCCCGCACGGATCCCGAAAACCATCCAGAAATGATGCCTGAAGAGCCCCAAATGATCCCGAAAAAGTCCCCAAATGACCCCGACATACTCCAGAAAAGGTTCCGAAATGGCTCCGAGGGAATCAACGACGGATCGCGAAAACCATACAGAAATGATTCCGGAAGGATCCCAAAATGATCCCGAAATAGTCCGGAAATGACCCAGATGGGATCCCGCACAGATCCAGAAATGATCCCGGAAGGGTCCAAAAACTATCCCGGAAAAGTAACAAAAAATCCCGAAATGGCTCCTACGGCATCCCGGACGGATCCAGAAATGATCTCGGAAGGGTCCCCAAATGATCCCAAAATGGTCCCGAAATGACCCTGATGGATCCGGCAAACCATCAAGAAATTATGCCGGAAGGGTCCCCAAATGATCCCGAAATAAAACAGAAAAAGTCACGAAACGACCCCTAGAAGATCCCCAAATGATCCCGTATTAGCCCCAAAAAAGTCCCAAAATGACCCTGACGGGATCCCGAAAGGATTCCGAAAACAATACAGAAATGATGCCATAAAGGTCCTCAAATGATCCCCTAATAGTCCCGAAATGACCGTGACGGGATCACGACAACTATCCAGAAATGATGCCGAAAGGGTCCGCAAATGATCCCGTATTAGTCGAAAAAAAGTCCCGAAAGGACCACGACGGGATCCCGGACGAATCCCAAAAACCATCCAGAAATGATACCGGTAGGTATCCCAAATGATCCCGAAATAGTCCCGAAATGACCTCGTCGGCATCCCGGACGGATCCCGAAAATTATCCAGAAATGATGCCGGAAAGGTTCCCAAATGATCCCCTAATAGTCCCGAAATTACCCTAATGGGATCCCGGACGGATCCCGAAAACCATCCAGAAATGATGCCGAAAGGGTTCCCAAATGATCCCGTATTAGTCGCGAAAAAGTCCCGAAATGACCCCGACGGGATCCCGGACGGATCCCGAAAACCATCCAGAAATGATGCCGGATGAGCCCCAAAATGATCCCGAAAAAGTCCCCAAATGACCCCGACGAGATCCCGGACGGATCCCGAAAACCATCCAGAAATGATGCCGGAAGAGCCCCCAAATGGTCCCGAAAAAGTCCCCAAATGACCCCGACGATATCCCGGACGGATCGCGAAAACCATCCAGAAATGATGCCGGAAGAGCCCTCAAATGATCCCGAAAAAGTCCCCATATGACCCCGACGAGATCCCGCACGGATCCCGAAAACCATCCAGAAATGATGCCGGAAGGGTCCCCAAATGATCGCGAAATAGTCCCGAAATTATTCCGGAATAGTCCCGAAAATGTTCCAAAATAACCCCGACGGGATCCCGGACGGATCCCGTAAACTATACAGAAATGATCCCGGAAGGGTCCCAAAATGATCCCGAAATAGTCCCGAAAAAGTCCCGAAATTACCCCGGCGTAATCCCGGACCGATCCCGAAAACCATCCAGAAATGATCCCGGAAGGGTCTCGATATGACCCTTACGGGATTACAAATAAGGTGAAGCTAATTATAAAACCATGTTAATAAGGCAGCAGGCGCATTGGAGCGAATAAAAAATTAGATAGAAACATACAGGTAAAGCTAATAAAAGCGTGCTAATAAAAACAATTGATGGAGGGCGGATGGCGGGAGTAGAGGAGAGGACCACTGATCGTTCCTCCAAAATTGTCTAGATCTCGTTCTGTATGTACCAGATACCAAAAACTATTGATTTAGGAGAAAATTTAGATTGAGTTATAACAATTTATGGATTTTACACCAGAGGGGGAGATAAAGGGGGGCGGGCGGAGGGTGTCACTGCTTACTTTGTAAGCCCTCGACTTATTTGACCCCTTGAGTCTGTGATATTGGTGAAGGCCAGTATACGTAAAGTTATAATGTGTAAAAATTATGAAAAATAATTTCTCGAAGGGTCGTGGGACCCCCACCCCTCTTTCCATGTTCGAAAAAAATTTCGCTAGTAGACTACTGTCTGTGTCCCAAATTTCATCAAAATCCGTGTAGCCATTCTGGCGTGATTCAGTCGCAAAGACGAAAAAATATAATAATTAAATTATAACTGTTCCTAGGGGGCGGGGACCACGCCCCTTTTGAAAAATATATAGCTAGTAGATCCTTCTAGACTATTGGCTATATGTGTGCAAAATTTCATCCAAATCGGTCCAGCCGTTCTCGCGTTATTGAGTCACAAAGACAAACGTCTGGACAAACATCCAAACATCCAAACATCCAAACATCTAAACATCCAAACATCCAAACATCCAAACATCTTAACATCCAAACTTTCCCATTTATAATATACTAGCCTTTACCCGCGGCCCCGTCCGCAAGGAGAAAATGAAATATATGGGCTATTCACGTTAGCCTGCTTATCAAGTTATCTGTTTAATGCATTTTATTTTTGTAATGGAGTAAAAAAAGAACTAAATGAGCTGATAACCTGATAGGATCCCCAAATGATCCCGAAATTATCCAGAAAAATCCACGAAATGACCCCGACGCTATCGCGGACAGATCCCGAAAACCATCTAGTAATGCCACGGAAGGGTCTCCAAAAGTTCCCGGAATATTCCCAAAAACCCCGAAATGACAACGACACGATTCTAAACTTATCCAGAGAACCACAAAGAAATGATGCCTGAAGGGTACCAAAATGATCCCGAAATAGTCCCGAAAAAGTTCCGAAATGACCCTGACGGGCTCCCGGACGGTTCTCAAAAACCATCCAGAAAATATCCAGGAAGGGTCCTTAGGGGATCCACGACGGATCGCGAAAACCATACAGAAATTATTCCGGAAGGGTCCCAAAATGATCCCGTATTAGTCCCGAAAAAGTCCTGAAATGACCCCGACGGGATCCCAGACGGATTCCGAAAACTATCCAGAAATGATGCCGGAAAGATCCTCAAATGATCCCCTAATAGTCCCGAAATGACCCTGACGGGATCTCGAACGGACTCCTAAATGACCCTGACGGGATCCCGGACAGATCTCGAAATCCATCCAGAAATGATCTTGGAAGGGCCCAAAATAATCCCGAAACAATCTCTGAAAAGTCCAGAAATTACCCCGACGGGATCCCGCACGGATCCCAAAAACTATCCAGAAATGATCCCGAAATGACCGAAAACCATCCAGAAATTATACCGGAAGGGACCCCAAATGATCCCGAATACCATACAGAAATGATGCCGGAAAATACCCCAAATGATCCCGAAATAGTCCCGAAAAAGTTCCGAAATGACCCTGGCAGGATCCCGTACGGATCCCGAAAACCATCCAGAAATGATGCCGAAAGGCTCCCCTAATTATCCCGTATTAGTCCCGAAAAAGTTCTGAAATGACCCCGACGGAATTCCTGACGGATCCCGAAAAGCATCCAGAAATAATGCCGAAAGGGTCCCCAAATCATCCCGTATTAGTCGAGAAAAAGTCCTGAATTGACCCCGTTGGGATCCCGGATGGATCCCGAAAACTATCCAGAAATGATGCCGGAAGGTATCCCGAAATAGTCCCGAAATGACCCTGACGGGATCCCGGACGGATCCCTAAAACCATCTAGAAATGGTGCCGGAAGGTACCTCAAATGATCCTGAAACAGTACCGAAATGACCCCGACGGGATCCCGGACGGATCCCGAAAACCATCTAGAAATGATGCCTGAAGGTACCCCAAATGATCCCGAAATAGTCCCGAAATGACCTCGACGGGATACCGAACGGATCCCGAAAACCATCCAGAAATGATGCCGAAAGCGTCCCCAAATGATCCCGTATTAGTCGAGAAAAATTCCCGAAATGACCCCGAAGGGATCCCGGACAGATCCTCAAAACCATATAGAAATGATGCCGGAAGGTACCCCAAAGGATCCCGAAATAGTCCCGAAATGACCCCGACGGGATCCCGGAGGGATCCCGAAAACCATCCAGAAATGATGCCGAAAGCGTCCCCAAATGATCCCGTATTAGTCGAGAAGAAGTCCCGAAATTACCACGACGGGATCCCGGACGGATCCCGAAAACCATCTATAAATGATGCCGGAAGGTAGCCCAAATGAGCGCGAAATAGTCCCGAAATGAGCCCGACGGGATCCCGGACGGATCCCGAAAACCATCCAGAAATGATGCCGAAAGCGTCCCCAAATGATCCCGTATTAGTCGAGAAAAAGTCCCGAAATGACCCCGACGGGTTCCCGGACGGATCCCGAAAAGCATCCAGATATGATGCCGAAAGGGTCCCCAAATGATCCCGTATAAGTCGAGAAAAAGTCCCGAAATGACCAAGACGGGATCCCGGACGGATCCCGAAAATCATCCAGAAATGATGCCGAAAGCGTCCCCAAATGATCCCGTATTAGTCGAGAAAAAGTCCCGAAATGACCCCGACGGGATCCCGGACGGATCCCGAAAACCATCTAGAAATGATGCCGGAAGGTACCCCAAATGATCCCGAAATAGTCCCGAAATGACCCCGACGGGATGCCGGACGGATCCCGAAAACCATCCAGAAATGATGCCGAAAGCGTCCCCAAATGATCCCGTATTAGTCGAGAAAAAGTCCCGAAATGACCCCGACGGGTTCCCGGACGGATCCCGAAAAGCATCCAGATATGATGCCGAAAGGGTCCCCAAATGATCCCGTATAAGTCGAGAAAAAGTCCCGAAATGACCAAGACGGGATCCCGGACGGATCCCGAAAATCATCCAGAAATGATGCCGAAAGCGTCCCCAAATGATCCCGTATTAGTCGAGAAAAAGTCCCGAAATGACCCCGACGGGATCCCGGACGGATCCCGAAAACCATCCAGAAATGATGCCGAAAGCGTCCCTAAATGACCCCGTATTAGTCGAGAAAAACTCCCGAAATGACCCCGACGGGTTCCCGGACGGATCCCGAAAATCATCCAGAAATGATGCCGAAAGCGTCCCCAAATGATCCCGTATTAGTCAAGAAAAAGTCCCGAAATGACCCCGACGGGATCCCGGACGGATCCAGAAAACCATCTAGAAATGAAGTCGGAAGGTACTCCAAATGATACCGAAATAGTCCCGAAATGACTCTGACGGGATCCCGGACGGATCCCGAAAACCATCTAGAAATGAAGCCGGTAGGTACCCCAAATGATCACGAAATAGTACCGAAATGACCGTGACGGGATCCCGTACCGATCCCGAAAACCATCTAGCAATGATGCCGGAAGCTACCCCAAATGATACCGTATTAGTCGATAAAAAGTCCCGAAATTACGCCGACGGGATCCCGGACGGGTCCAGAAAACCGTCTAGAAATGAAGCCGGAAGGTACCCCAAATGATCCCGAAATAGTCCCGAAATGACCCTGATTGGATCCTGGACGGATCCCGAAAACCATCTAGCAATGATGCCGGAAGGTACCTCAAATGAACCCGTATTAGTCGAGAAAAAGTCTCAAAATTACCCTGAAGGGATCCCGAACGGATCCCGAAAACCATACAGAAATGATGCCGAAAAGGTCCCAAAAGATCCCGTATAAGTCGAGAAAAAGTCCCGAAATGACCATGACGGGATCCCGGACGGATCCCGAAAACCATACAGAAATGATGCCGAAAAGGTCCCCAAATGATCCCGTATTAGAAGCGAAAAAGTCCCGAAATGACCCCGACGGGATCCCGAACGGATCCCGAAAACCAGCCAGAAATGATGCCGGAAGAGCCCCCAAATGACCCCGGAAGAGCCCCCAAATGATCCCAAAGAAGTCCCCAAATTACCCCGACGAGATCCCGGACGGATCCCGAAAACCATCCAGAAATGATGCCGAAAGGGTCCCCAAATGAGCCCGTATTAGTCGCGAAAAAGTCCTGAAATGACCCCGACGGGATGCCGGACGAATCCCGAAGACCATCCAGAAATGATGCCTAAAGGGACCCAAAATAACCCCGAAAAAGTCCCGTAATGATCCCGGAAACCATCAAGAATTTATCTCTTGAAGGTACGCAAATTATCCCGAAAGTACCCCGACGGGATCCCGGACGGATCCCGAAAACCATCCAGAAATGATGCCAAAAGGGTCCCCAAATGATCGCGAAATAGTCCCGAAATGATTCCGGAATAGTCCCGAAAATGTCCCAAAATAACCCCGACGGGATCCCGGACGGATCCCGAAAACCATCCAGAAATGATCCCGGAGGGTCTCGATATGACCCTTACGGGATTACAAATAAGGTGAAGCTAATTATAAAACCATGTTAATAAGGCAGCAGGCGCATTGGAGCGAATAAAAAGTTACATAGAAACATACAGGTAAAGCTAATAAAGGCGTGCTAATAAAAACAATTGATGGAGGGCGGATGGCGGGAGTAGAGGAGAGGACCACTGATCGTTCCTCCAAAATTGTCTAGATCTCGTTCTGTATGTACCAGATACCAAAAACTATTGATTTAGGAGAAAATTTATATTGAGTTATAACAATTTATAGATTTTACACCAGAGGGGGAGATAAAGGAAGGGGGGCGGGCGGAGGGTGTCACTGCTTACTTTGTAAGCCCTCGACTTATTTGACCCCTTGAGTCTGTGATATTGGTGAAGGCCAGTATACGTAAAGTTATAATGTGTAAAAATTATTGAAAAATAATTTCTCGAAGGGGTCGTGGGACCCCCACCCCTCTTTCCATGTTCGAAAAAAATTTCGCTAGTATACTACTGTCTGTGTCCCAAATTTCATCAAAATCCGTGTAGCCATTCTGGCGTGATTCAGTCGCAAAGACGAAAAAATATAATAATTAAATTATAACTGTTCCTAGGGGGCGGGGACCACGCCCCTTTTCAAAAATATATAGTTAGTAGATCCTTCTAGACTATTGGCTATATGTGTGCAAAATTTCATCCAAATCGGTCCAGCCGTTCTTGCGTGATTGAGTCACAAAGACAAACGTCTGGACAAACATCCAAACATCCAAACATCCAAACATCCAAACATCTTCACATCCAAACTTTGCCATTTATAATATATATTAGATATTAGATATTAGATTAGATATATTAGATATTAGATATTAGATTAGATTAGATATATGATTGGTCACTTTATAGGCCACTTTACGAACCAGAAATTTTAAGTTGCTAAAACCTATACAGAAATTCTACAATAATCGAACACCCTAGTACATACTAACACACTCATTAATACACTTACATATATTTGTTAAACGGTAAATGCCCCTATACAGAAACGGAAAAGAGCAATGCACAAGTTCATGGTAAGCCAAACCAATACATACGCAAGTCTCGCAGTTACATATATGTATGCATACAAGCTTAAATCAAATGGGACAAGAAATATGACATATTGGATGGAGTTATCAACTTCAAAAACGGAAGGTGTGTTCGCGTAGGTGGGTTATCACGTTCTATTATTTATTATTTCAATATATGTGGGTATGCGTATGTGGGTATTTGCATAAGTACTTGCTTGTAACGCTCAATTTGAGTTCTTTAGCTTTTTTTTTGTAGTCCAAACGCAAACTAATCGATTTTGGCAGCAGATTAACACTGATTTGGTAGGGCAATTGACCTGGAATTGCGGTAGTTACAACATACATACAAACAAAGTTAAAAATAGATTGTATAGTCAAAAAGCGGTGTTGTGTTGTTTTAGTGGGACAGGACTTCCCAACATTTTACCTATGACAGCCTTGCAAGGGTAGCAAGATCTTTCTGGACGAAAGTGGATGGCAGGAGGTCTGCTGAAATAATTGGGTCCACTAAGGCTCACCTATCAATGGTCATTGGGGTTCTGACAGGGCACTATCCCATGGGTATCCATGCGGTACTGCTCAATATACCGGAAACTCCATCCTGCTGCAGCTGTATGGAGGATGATAAGGTGGAATCATCATCACTTTATGCTTGATTGCCCAGCTTTTGCCAGAACAAGCGAAGGTACTTTGATCGCGACTCACTTGGATCTCCTCAGGATTTATCCAAGTTTGAGATCGGTATCATTCGTAACTTTATCGTTGCTACCCAACGATTCTCTAAGTAGCTTTATCTAGGTCACCGTTATTGTATGTGGTATCACAACGGACCTTCATGTTTTCCAAGTGAGCTTCCCCTATCAGGGTAGCTACCACCAAACCTAACCTAAGCCTAAGTATACTGGACAATCTTCTTCATTAACATTTCCAAGGGAGTGGATAAAATTGGAGCTGAAGTATTGTTCCAATTTCGTTACAGACAACTAAGTTCGTGACAAATACTCCAAGATTACGAGTTCAGGGGCTGTCAATTGACTGACATTGTCACGATTTGGTAACCTTCGCCGAGAAATTGTTCGCTCCTGTGAAACATTTTGCAAGGATATCTATATACAGTGGCTGGGTGACAAGAGCTAATACCCTGTCATTAAGAGCACCCTCAATCAGGGCTGTATCCTATCTAATGCACTGGCTGCGTTATATAATGGTCACCTCTACCCTCCTCTTTCAATGATTGCTCTGCTGGAGCTCACTAAACTCTGCTTTTAATTTCAAAAACTGGAAACTTTGAATGGAATGGCACTGATTGGAATCATCCTTGCTCCGTGTACCACACCAACTCAGCTTTAAATATATTGTGGACTGTCATTGAACTGCGAGACGCGGCTTATAATAGGCTTATGAACGCCGAACATCTAGCATTCTTACTAGCTTCGATCTCATCCCTATCAAGACAGGTTATGAACGCTGGATTCGAAAAGCATGCGGTCGAACGTAGTCGGTCAGTGCCTCAACTCGCTCGCAAAGAATTTGCTCTGTAAGTCACTGCTGAAACTCCTTAGTACAGTTTTAGATGGCCTTCTATAACCTGCGGTCCACTTCAGAATGTGGCGATAGTGTTAGAAGTGTTTTCTTAGTCTACGAGATGTGGCAATTGAGTTCCGGGAATTTAGTTATAAGTAATTTAAAAACTGGCTAGAGCGATCGGTGCGGCCAACGAAAGCGAGGATGTCAAAGTTACATCTGAAGGCAATATTGTTAGTTTTTTTTCGATATCCACGGCATCCTACATCGCTTTTGGAGAGGCTGCGTGCATTTTTTTTTTCGTGTGCGACCCGAACTCGCCAAGGATGGCTAGATCTTGCATCACGTCAATGCAGTCCATTCCTCGTTCATTGTGCAAGAGTTTTAGGCAAAAAAAAGTCATCTCAACATTGACTCACTATACTGCTTCCTGTGCCTTTCTTTCTATTCCCCAAGATGAAGACGCACCTCAAGGGAACTGATCATGGCGACGTACAGGAGGTCCAAAAAGCTGTTACCGTGGTGCTTAACGGGCTAAATTCGGAGGACTTCCACGGGTGCTTTCAATCATAGGAGAAACGGTAGAATCGTTGTGTAGAGTTAGAGGGAGACTATTATTAAGGTCGATAATGCAATTTTTCCAAAAACTTTATTTTCTTGTTTTTTTCTTACAACTTTCGAGAACTTAATTGCCACATCTCGTATTAAAACTCAAATATATGAATTAATCGCAAGTGCGACGAATGCATGAAAAAGCTTTACAATGCAACGTTTCTCTGAAACCGTACCTTTTTCGCGGCTTGTATGGAATAAGCTGTTGATGTGTGGACCCTGACGAACACGGGTTGAGAAACCCTGTAGTGAAACAATTGACTATTTATCCTAGCATAAATGTATATATGTGTATGAGTATGCATGGAAGCAGATACATTCTTGTGTACACACATACATAGATATACATATGCCATCGAGATTTTTTGGCTTATTTGCAGGCATTTCTTACACGAAAAATCAATAATCCACGGGCTTTTTTAAATCCGTCAAATTCATTTACATAATACAAAGCATTTTTCATTGTTTACAAAACAATTTGTTTGTTTATGATTTACATATTATATTCATCACTTACATTTGCTAACATTTAACTAATCAATTAATTTTTATCGTTTTACTCTTACATTAAATTCTCAAATGTTTTCTAATTTTTATTTGACTCTTCATTAACTTTGCACTCCCTTCAAATTTAGTTGAGTTATTAAATCCCTTTTTTTGTTCATATTTTATTTCTTAATTAATATCAATTTATAATTAATTAAAAGCATCCGGACTCAATTTCAGCAATTTGTTCTCTCAGGAGGTTGTGTTTCTTGTATTCTGTTTTGTAAAGCATTCGTTTCGGTGTGTCAAAATGATGACAACAGTTTTTTGACAGCGCCCTTTTGTTGCATTCTGTTTTGTGAGGGTTCGCTCAAAAGCAGTGTTGCAATATAGCGTACTGTTGTTAGCAGTGCAAGCGAATTCCTTAGTCGACTTGCGCCTATCAGTAGGCAATATAACTTACTGAGATATATGTAGTTGCTCAAATTTCAAACAGTTTCTCCAACCCTTCTGTAATTTCAGACTTGTGTTGCGCTAGACCTATCAAAAGCTTTTGATACGGTCAACCATGGCACGTTACTGCAAGACCTGGAAAGGTCTATCCTTCCCTCATGTCTTAAAAGGTGGAAAGCAAATTATCTGGTTGGCGGCAGGCATCCGTGCAATTTAGAAACGGAACATCAAAACCAAGAAGAATAAAACAACGGGCGCCACAGGGTGGTGCCCTATCCCCACTTATGTTTAGTTTCTACATATCAAAGCTACCTTCGCCACCAGAAGGAGTTACTATCGTTTCCTACGCCGATGACTGCACAATAATGGCCACAGGCCCAGGCCCACAGATCGATGAGCTTTGCAACAGAATAAACGGCTACCTCCCTGATCTCTCCAGTTTTTACACATCGCGAAACCTGGCGTTATCACCGACTAAATCCTCCGCGACCTTATTTACAACATGGACGTCCCAAATGTCGACCATTTTGAACATCCACGTCGATGGCACTACGCTACCGACTGTCCTACACCCCAAAATCTTGGGTGTGACGTTTGATCAGGATCTACATTTTGGTGAGCATGCAGCCGCAAATGTACCGAAAATCCAGAGCCGTAATAAAATCCTCAAATCTCTTGCTGGCAGTATTTGGGGAAAATATAAAGAAACGCTCATTACCACTTACAAAGCAATTGGCCAGCCGATTGCATGCTACTCACTGGAAGAAGCTACAGGCCTGCCAAAAGACTGCTCTCAGAACCACCACGGGCTGTCTTCTTATGTCCCCAGAACACCATCTACATAATGAGGCGAGAGTACTCCCATCAGGGAGAGAAATGAGATGCTAACCAAACAGTTCCTGTTGAATACCCAGAAATCTGGGCATCCCAACAGACGTCTGATTGATGAGCCAACACCGCCCAGGGGCTTAAGGAGTCATGTCCGTAAGCATTATGAGGAAATACGGCACCTGAGAACTCAGCTGTATGAAGCCAAAAAACACAAGCAGGTCCTCAGTGAACTCCACAAACAGGCGTCGGACCTTTATGCCAGAAATTGCCCGAGGAATCCAATACTCAAAGAACAGTACCCAAAACTTGCGGAAGAGGAACGCATACTCCCAAGGGAAATGAGAGTCACCCTAGCTCAACTTCGATCTGGATACTGTAACAGGTTAAACTCTTACCTATCCAGAATCAACCCGACATTCAAAATGTATGCCCAGCTTGCAATGTGTCCTCACATGACACCAACCATCTCTTTAATTGTAATGTGGATCTAACGCCTCTAACACCCCTCTCATTATGGTCCCCCCTGTTGAAACTGCAAGTTTTCTTGGACTCCCGTTAGAGGTTGTTGATCACAATTTGTGATCGGTCGCACCTATTGGATGGGGCGAAGCACTGCTACAACAACAACAACTTACTGAGATGCTTTCAATATAGCCAGTGCTGCCAGATGAAAATTTAACTGAGGAGACCTTGACCATAGAGTAGAATATTCTATCTCCAAAATGTAACATATCTCTAGCATACTTGGCTGAATCCTGATGACTGATTCAACACAGTTAATATAGCTCCGTAGTACAGGAAAGAATAAAGGAATGGCTGACCAATACAGGACTGGAGTTGGCTAGCCAAAAGACGGAAGTGGTATTAGTAAGCTCCAAACGGTCGGCGAACGAGTTAGTCTTAACTGTCGGGGATCATCAAATCACCTCAAAGGATTCCTTAAAATACTTAGGAGTGCACATTGACTCTAAGTTAACTTTCAAAGAGCACTTCAGAGCGGTGGGGGAGAAAATTACCAAAGTTAATGGATCACTTATGCGAATAATGCCTAACATTGGTGGTCCGAGCGAAGCTATACGTCAGCTATTGTCCACAGTAACCAGCTCAATAATACTATACGCAGCACCAGTGTGGTATGGATCTAAACAGACCCATCAAAAATATATATTAGCAGCGTACCGACTTGCTTCTTTAAGAATAGCAAGTGCTTATGGGACGGTGTCCGACGACGCGATCCTGGTTCTAACCCGGAAAATCCCAGTGGACTTACTGGCTAGCGAAATGGCCGATCTGTATAACACTAATATCGAGCGACCATCTGAAGAAGACAAGAAAAGAGCAAGGACACAAACAATAGCTAAGTGGCAAGAACGGTGGGAGGCCTCGAGTAAAGGGCGTTGGACTTTCACACTAGTTTGGAACGTAGCTCAATGGAATGAGCGGAAGCACGGCGAACTGAACTACCATCTCACGCAGATAATGAGTGGACATGGCGGTTTCAAAGAGTATTTATGGAAGCGTAGGATAGAGGAAGATCCTCATTGCCCAATGTGTACCACAGAGTTAGAAAACGCAGAACACGTCATGTTCTACTGCCCCCGTTTCCACGAAGAAAGACTCACCTTGCATGGAGTCTTTGGGGAGGAACCTACCACGAGAAATTTAGTTTCACATATGTGCAACAGGAAAGAATGCTGGACTGCAGTGAGCAAAATGGCATTTATAGTAATGACACGCCTGATGGATGCTGAGAGGAAGCGCAGAGAAATGCGCATGCGAAGCAGTGGCGATTAAATGGACACTCAGAGCAAATAGCGGGAACCTGGACGCAGGGACAACAGTAGGTTCTTAAAAAATGAGAAATATGGAACGCCACCCTGAAGTAATGCGAAAGTGGTGCCGGGGTGGGCGACGGTTCCAGAACGGGGCTGTTTTTTAGTCTACGGACACACGGTTGCTGCGACGGCAGCAATATCACATTGGAGATGGTTATGGATTTGGGTATGGTTACGACTATGGCGTTAGGGTTAAGGAAGTTTAATTTACCCTTTCGCCTCTACTATTTTACTTTGAGTTTTAGAGGTACTGCTCGAAAGGAAAATGCATACACGTGTGGCCTTCCAAAAGGCAACGCTCTCGAAATATGTATGTATGTGTTAATAACCACAGTAACATACACGCACGATGGATAAAAATAAAAATTCACTAGCTCGCATTTAAATCAAGGGCGGGCCTTACCAAACATACTAAATTTTCGGTCCCTGAATATTAATATATGGCTGAATGAGATAGATGATAGCATGCCAAATTGCGGTGTCTTCCTGTCCATTTTGTCTGGGTTTGGAGGAACGCGCTGAATTGTGTCTCAATAGAAATATCGGTCTACCAAATTCCCCCAATGACTCTAGTATTCAAAGGCCAGGCTAGAATAATGTGACTCGTTGAGTATCCGTTAAATTAATTTGCACACGATATGCCCAAGATCTCATTCATGAACTTAGTAATATATTGTATATATTGATATTGTGACGAATATTAGTATCACTAAGCGATACTACCATCACTAAGCCGATACTAAGCAGCCACTCGAATGTATGTACGTAAACAAATCAATCATCATGTACACACATACATACAAGGCGGCAGAGAGATACTCACAAACGCATGTCATCATCAGCCGAAGTAGTACTCACATATACACACGCATATGGATACAAACTACAAATATACATGTATATAGCTGGTAAACAAGCATGAAGTTCACGAAATTATAGACCTTAGGAGAAATGGGTGAACGAGGAAGCCGAGAGTATAAAAGCAGCACAGGCTGAGGCATGACTAAGCAGTTTGATTTAAACACGCAATTAGTTGTGAAGTAAGAGTTATTGTAAAGTACTCTCAAAGTAGTTTAATAAAGACCATTTTGCATTATTGAATATTGGAGTTATTTAATCAACAGTTTAGCGATTCGAACGTTAGCAGAAGGAGTCGAATTTCCCCTAAATTCGTTTCAATATATAGCACGTAATCATGAATGATTGATGAGGTGACCACTGCAGTATTCGAGGGAAATGTTGCTGGAAAGATTTGTGGATCTTTCAACATTCAACGTTGACAGTAGAGTAAAATGTATGACAGTACAAAATATACATATGGAAAGAAGTTTGCTCCTCTGGGGGGTTCCAGTTGGTATCAGATATTGTAATGAGCGTGCTTTGTTGCTGGACGATCAAAACCGCTTGGACAGTTAAGCCAAAATAAATTTATGGAAACAAGCTAGTTCAGTATACAAAAATAAGTTTATTAACATATATACATACATACTTACATATAACTATAAAAGCTAACTTAAAATTGATATTGTTTTAACTTCAGAAAACAACGCGTTAGGATAAGGAAGTGGCTATTCGTCCGGAAAAAAATTATGTTTTCATCGAGAGTGATGTATAATGAAATTTTTGTACTGAATTTTCGAGTCGAATATGGACAGCCTTAGTACAAAGTTCTCGAACTCTAAATTTATTTTAATTTTTTAAGACCCGGTTTTTCAGTGCGAGTTTAAACTCCAATTAAAGTTGACTAGATTCTTCGGGATTTACACGAAAGTTTACCACGGAACATTCCCGCGTGATCGTCATTGAAATGAATTCGATAGTCAGTTCAATAGTCGGTCAAAAAGGTGACCAGAAAGCACAAAAAATTGTAAGTATAGAAACTTTTTGCATATGTATGCTGGATAGTTATTCATAAGCATATTACAATGCGATAACTCGTGAAGATTTAAGGGCCAATTAATGGTGACTTATAACCATAAAACCATAACCGGATAAAACAGCTGATCAAACCTACCTTATGGAAATCAATGTAATCGATTAATGGTGCCATACTATAACACTAACGCCATAACCATACCATAGCCAACCAATTGATTTTTGGTTTCTCACAATATCCATAACCTAAAAATATTCGAGTTGGTGAATTTAATAACTTTTTGTAGTTTTTATTCATTGTTTTGGATGCGTTATGACTAAGAGACTTATTTTTTGTGGAATAAGTTTGTAATTTTTTGCGTTTTCTTCATTTTTATGAAATTTTCACGATTTTTAGGTTAAGGCATCATTAATCGATCACATTGGAGATGGTTATGGATATGGGTATGGTTACGACTATGGCGTTAGAGTTAAGGAAGTTTAATTGGCCCTTTGTATGCGTGTTTCAGATGCCAGAGTGCCATACAAAACGTCAATATGCTCGTACAATAGCCGAGTTCCAATGACCTATCCAGTTCCGCATCCTTTTTATTTCGCGGGCTTCTTTTAAAAAAGTCCTTTTATTTGATAAGTCTGAAAATAAAGGTTAAAATATTTAAGACCAAAATAATGGTTCGGCGACATAACTAAGGAACGGCTAATTCAAATGAAACGAATGTTTTATCAATCGATTCTTCTAAATATTTGGACAACTGTAGGAAACATCAAGATTTTTGTTACCAATACTAATGGTAGTACTATAATTAAACTTCTTCATAGACGTTGTACCTGTGTTTTTTTTTTTGCTATAAAGTCAATTGAGATATTGCCTTGAAATTTCATACACCGCATGAAACAAGAAGGATTATGTATGAAAATAAGTTTGGTTCATTTGGATAAGCGGTTTCACTGTTATACTACGTTTCCACCGAACTTAAACTCTGTGTTTGCCACCCTTTTTATGCTAAATCTCTTGACAGAAATTGAATTTCTCATTTTCGCTTTAGAATTATTGATATCGAGGTTAAAACGTGTATTTCGATACCCCTCTCTATATTTTTTGGCATGTTTTAGCCGCCGTATGAATTAGGCAAACACGGAGTTTGGGTTTGGTGGAAACGTAGTATTATAGGGCCGTACTTTTATTCTGTCCTTAAAATATAAAGGTCAGGATTTTACTTTTATAAAAGTCCGTAGTAAATCCTGTCTTTCGGACCAAAAAATTCAAAGTGCGGAAATATTTTATTATAAAAGGAATAACAGTTTGGGTCCCTGGTTTACCATGAATATACATAGTGTAATTTTTTATGGCCTTAATAATTTGTTGTTAGACTTCAAGTAAATATATATGAGTGTCGAGTGGATAAAAAGTGGCTAAACTTCGGACACTCTATTGGATATCTCTGTGAGGGCTGTTTTCACCATTTTCAGTTGGTCATTTATCTATAAGTTATCAAAAAAGTGTATTCACCATAGATTTTTGTGATTTGTTCTACAAAATATTCACAATTATCTATTTCATGCTGTGTTGGTCACCCTATGTTGATGAAAGCGAAAATGTCAAATAAAGCTATTTGATAGGCTGCTATTAGTCAGCTAAAATCTAACTTAACTGGTGATGATGAAAACAGCTTTAAGTGCTATCAAGTAAAAGCATAAGCTGTCAAAATTCTCTACAAAAACCGCAATCAAAGAGCCACCCGGTGCATGCGAAATTGATCCAAATAAAGGGCCAATTAATGGTGACTTATAACCATATAACCATAACCAGATAAAACAGCTGATCGAACCTACCTTATGGAAATCAATGCAATCGATTAATGGTGCCATATCATAACGCTAACGCCAGAACCATACCATAGCCAATCAATTGGTTTTTGGTTTCTTGCCATATCCATAACCTAAAGTTATTTGAGTTGGTTAATTTAATAACTTTTTGTAGTTTTTATTCATTGTTTTGAATGCGTTATGACTAAGAGACTTATTTTTTGTGGAATGTGTTTGTAATTTTTTGCGTTTTCTTAATTTTTATGAAATTTTCACGATTTTAAAGTTAAGGCACCATTAATCGGAGATGGTTATGGATATGTATATCGTTAGGACTATGGCGGTAGAGTTAAGGAAGTTTAATTAGCCCTTAAAATTAGGATCACATTTAACATTTGCATGTTGAATTTTTATTAGCATCTGGTTCAGTATTCATTGGAACTCAACTTTCATCTAATAACAGAGTTGTTAATTTCTTTGAGCGTAAATTATGCACTGCATAGGATGCGCTGCTTGCTGGCGTTGCGAATATTTTACAAGAAACTTTATAAAGGAGTGGCAAATCATTTTTATGCAATTCCCACCATTGTAAGACATTAAAATTATTTGTTAAATATACATCTAAATACTTATAACTAGCTAATTCATTTTTAATACATACATCTAGATCACGAGTACTTCGACATTTTATAAACTCTTTGTATAGTTCATTATTTTCTAATATTATTTGTGTTGTCTCTATCGCATTTTGTATGTAATATTCTGACATTAAATTGTAGCAAATATTGTATATAAGATTTTTTTCTTTATCATCAAATTGTAATAATTCCTTTGTAGGTGGAAACAAAAAAAGCGCTATTTTGTGATAAATATTTAAATTATTTACTACTGTGTTATTGAGATTGTAAGACAAGTTTTCTTTGAAATTTTTAACTATTTCTATATCTGTTGTATTAACTAAACATACTTTTTTAAGTTTATGTATATAAGGATACGTTAAATGCAACGTTGGATTTTTATCAGCTGCTGCTAATTGCATAGTAGCTTCGTCAAACGGTTTTAATAATGGTAGCAGTAATTTAATATGACTTAGATTAATATTATCAATGCGGCTTAATTGATTACTTTCCTTTAAAATTTCTGCAATTTCAATCCAGTTCTTTGCAATAGTTTCGAATAAATAAAAATAGTTTTTCCAACGTGTTGGTGAATAACTTTTAAGGTTTGTTGATAAGTTTTTACCAGTTTTTTTCAAATACTTAATTAATTTGGAGCATAAACGGCTTAATGTTGATATTTCATTTACACTTTCCATAGCATTTTGCAATGCATTGTTTATCAAATCATTTATGCATTTTATATGATTATAAGTCTGAAATATTCCAAGCGTATTTGATTCTCCATCTGTTACCACAATTGAATTGTTGGTTAGTTCAAGGTTAACTGAGTGTAACAATCCTTTTATTTTTTGTAAAATATTGTTATCTGTAAATAAATTGCAAGTAGATATTTTAATATACTGGAATTTAGAAACTATATAGAATAAGGAAACGATCATGATTGACACTAGAAATCTTTAACGCAGAAGAAACGAGGCTGCTAGTCGCATACGCCGACGACTTCCTTATTCTGATCACAGGTAAATTCCTGCCAATTATTAGAAAGATCATGGATACTGCACAACAACTGAACTCCTGATTAAAAGAAAAACAAAAATTCTCTCCTTTAACTTACCGAGGCTAAACGGCACGACGATAAATCTCACGTATGAATCCAAATATCTTAGCATTATGCTCGATAGACTGGGTTGGTCCCCATACAAAAAAAAAAGTTGCTAATGTCCGCCCCTAAATTTAAAGATTATGTTGAGAGGGTTTCGGAAAATTTTATTTTAATTTTTTTTTGATCCTTCGAAATACAGCCGAAAAGGTTTTTTCGTTGTAACTTGGTTATTTGACATCCGATTTTTAAAATTGATATGTCATTATTTTGGCAACGATCTTGAAATATTTTTCGACGTAGAAGTCAAATTTCGGAATAAATCATCAACATCAATGCTAGTTCCCACATTTACGCCAATAGTTAGAGCAGAATCGCAGATATCATTAAGCAAACTATCCACAACATTTGTGAAAGGTCTACAACCCACTGTACACAATTGAGCATAAATGTTTGCTATTTGCTTTTTGGTCAGTGAATCAACTTCCAACTTATCATCATTATCTTGGTGCTCAACACTTTGCAGTTCATTCGCTGATAGTTCGTCATTGTGCAATTCGTTATCTTCACGCGTTTCATCTTGTTCCTCAGCCGTTCCTTGAAAAGCATTCTCTAAAATATAGCACTTATGTTTGAGTAAATGTGGACTATGTTTAAGGACACTGAAACATCTCCTGCACGCAACATAATTTGGAATTTCCTCATTTTTCTCATTTCGTATGGTTCCAAAAGTGTTCCATATTTTGGTTCTTAGTCGTTTGGCACTAATTTTGTAAATTCGTTTTTGTAGCTTGATTTTCATCACATCCTCGGTTTCACCACGTGGCTGTAATTATTAAGTACTTTCGATTGGTAAGGAACAAAGGATACCCTTGGGGGGATACAACTTTGTTAGCTGACCCAATATGTGAAAACGACTTCATAGCTTAAAAGGACATTCAACGGACATGTGAAGCTTCTCTAGGCCAAAATAATGACATATCAATTTTAAAAATCGGACGTCAAATAACCAAGTTACAACGAAAAAATCTTTTCGGCTGTATTTCGAAGGATAAAAAAAATTACAAAAAAATTTTCCGAAACCCTCTCAACATAATCTTTAAATTTAGGTGCGGACATTAGCAACTTTTTTTTCGACCCAGTCTAATCCTCGACTCCAAATTAGGCTGGAAAAGGGACCTTGAGGTGAGATCAAAAAAACTCTGGCAAAAGGGCTTTCAAAAGGAACTCGGCTACTGTCACCGCATATCTTATACGGAATGTGTTTTACAGTCATTCGATTGGTACTAATGTATGCAGCTTTTGTCTGGTGGAAGGAAGGAGAATCCAACATGTGGAGACCAACCGAATACGAGCACGCGACTATATTAGATGGTTTGAAGATGGAATGATTAAATGGAATCACAACTGACCTAACTTCCGCCACTGATCATATCACGGCGGTTTTAGAATTCCAGGTGCAGAACATAAGATATCCTCCAAGAAGGGCCAATAGGAAGTTATTTGGTTGGAAGAATGTACCGCCATACGGCACTTACCACTCATAATGGACAAAAGTGTCTCCAAGTGAAAGTGCGGGATAAGAAATAAAATTAAAGCTTCTCGCTTCCACTTTAGCGTCAGCCTTATAAATACTTACTTGTACATTGTGATGCCATCAGGGATTTACATCCTAGAGAGCGTTGCTCTAAATTTCCTTCTTTTATAAAATATACTGTTACTGCTATATAAGTTACTTTTAAATGGTTATCGGTGCATAGATCAGTGGTAAGTCCGAAACCAATATCTCGTATCGAATCCAATTCCAATTTAACTTCTTTTTTATAACTTGTATGCGATCTAGAAATATTTTTCGACGTAGACGTAAAATTTCGGAATAAATCATCAACATCAATGCTAGTTCCCACATTTACGCCAATAGTTAGAGCAGAATCGCAGATATGATTAAGCAAACTATCCACAACATTTGTGAAAGGTCTACAACCCACTGTACACAATTGAGCATAAATGTTTGCTATTTGCTTTTTGGTCAGTGAATCAACTTCCAACTTATCATCATTATCTTGGTGCTCAACACTTTGCAGTTCATTCGCTGATAGTTCGTCATTGTGCAATTCGTTATCTTCACGCGTTTCATCTTGTTCCTCAGCCGTTCCTTGAAAAGCATTCTCTAAAATATAGCACTTATGTTTGAGTAAATGTGGACTATGTTTAAGGACACTGAAACATCTCCTGCACGCAACATAATTTGGAATTTCCCCATTTTTCTCATTTCGTATGGTTCCAAAAGTGTTCCATATTTTGGTTCTTAGTCGTTTGGCACTAATTTTGTAAATTCGTTTTTGTAGCTTGATTTTCATCACATCCTCGCTTTCACCACGTGGCTGTAATTATTAAGTAAATATGCTATATAATGGCATTATAAACTTAAATTAAATTATAAAGATAGTGCATTCTGCTGTTGTTGTTGTTGTTGTAGATAGTGTATTCTCACAACCTGTTCTACATTTCAAAATATTTATTCTGTTACGAACCATCGTGAAACTTTCGTTCTTTGGAGCAACTCCACACAGCTGGGCTGCTCCTTACAGTTTTTTTGTTGGCAGTTGGCGAATATAATTGCAGACGTAGGTGATAAATTCGCCATAAAAAAACACGTAGTTTCTTTTTTACTATCGCCATGGTCCTCCTAACCCGCTGCGGCTACATATTAATCCAAATTACGGAAATTTTACTTGCAGTTTTCTTTTTAAATTACACGATATTTACTTTCTCATCTTCCTTTTACCTAAGTTTCCTTTTTACTTGTTCCTCTCGTTCACCCGCTCAATCACCCTCTAGGCTCATCTCTTTTCCTCCACCTCATTTTACCTCTGCATCTTTCTCTTCTTACATCCTCCTTCCACCCTGTGAAAGTATTTCACAATACCACCCATATAAAATTCCTCCTGCTCCAACAAAAATTCTGTCCCGGTCGCTAGCAGACTTTTTTACTCCTACTCTCTTTTTTCTCTATATCATTAGTTGTTTATTTTTCTGTGATAATTTCTTTCTCACTACCACATTTGCATGATTTCACCCTCTATATCTATCCCACAGCATCATCTCCTCTTCCTATCTCTTTCGCCCCACTTCTATCATTCTCCTATCCCCCACTATCCCCATACCTCTTAATATTCATCTAACTCTGATTTGGTAATCTCGTTGCTCCGGATATTTCTTTCTACATCGGTCTATACCTTTGTGCCTACGTCGCTCACGCCCTTTCCTACCCGCTTTTTCCCTTTCTTTAACTCTTCTTCTTATCTCTCTTTTTATACCGTTCCTTGCTACACTTTTTATATTCCTATCCCCAGGGCCGTAGAGAGAAAATCCGAGCCCGGGACTAAACAATTTACGGGCCCCCTATAAAAAATCCACTAATACATTTGATTAATTTGAATTAATGACATCTCATTCATGAATCATTATTGATGGATTACATCAAAAAAATTTTTGCCACATCAAATGATTTTTGGACTAAGAGCTGAAAATAAAATTAACACAGAATATTTATTATTTATACTATTTTGTTGTAACGTAGAAATAAAATTCAACTTTTAACAGCCACATATTGTTTCAAATAATCTTTTCTAGTTATTTGGTAACATTTTAATACATTTCTGATAAATTTATTGATGATTATAAATTTTAATTATTCAATATAGAAAGTTCGGATACCGTTTACAATTCAGTAGAAATTTTACAGTTTGGTATTACAGATTACAACTCAACCTGTCAAAAAAAATGTCGGTTGAAGTTGTCTAGCCTTACAATTTTTTGTGGCATTATCGTTTACAACTTTGTGTTGGTGTAGTTGTCAAAGACACCAAAATCTGACAACTGATTACTAGCAGTTGTCTCATACAATTTTGCAGTTCTTTGGAAAAAATTTTCAAAATTGGTATCAAAACACAATTTTCGACCTCCGTTTTTAGAATCCGAAAGCAAAAATTAAAAATTTCATTCCTGCCATATCATTTCGGTTCAAATTTTCATGTGGTTGTTGTATTTTGCCAGATTTTTTGTACACACCAATGCAGATAGGTATTGGACCCACCCAGGGTTATTTTTACAAATCGCGGCAGAAGGCCCCAACGCAGAAAGGTGATCTGTGAAAAAACTATGGATCGGGCCTCATATTACACTAAAATCATTTCCACAGCATTTTTGATAGCTGCCGTCAGCAAGGAGTGTAGTTTTAAAATACTGGTACAGCCGTCCCGCGAGCAATATTATTTCCTACTTAACCGAAAATAACTTAAAAATCTGCAAAATAACTTCATTAGAAGCTCATCATTTTGCTATTAATACAAAAAATTACTTTTCAAATGTTTGAATTTTCACTACAAATTGATCATTTATCTGCCAAATCATCACTTTTTTAGGTTGGCAACATCAATTCAACTTCAACTGAAATAAGTTGTAATTCGTAATACCAAACAGGAGTTGATTTGTCTTAAAGTTGAGTTGTTTTAATTACAACCCAACTAAGTTGAGTTGTAAACCGTAAAAGGGGCAAGAGTGGATTTTCTTTCTTCTTTTGCTGCAATTTGTTTTATAATAATATCAAAATTTAACTGTCTTAACGGATTCGACACAAAGCATGGCAAATCCTAAAACTCGCTCTTTAGATGAACACGATCTATGAAAGTTTTTGATTCTTGAAAGGACGCTGAAGGAGCGTTCTGCACTAGCTACAGTGACAGGTATAGTGCAAAAGATACGTAAAGCAACACAAATGTTGGGGAAAATTGTATACAGATTTTGAACACAGACCTTTATCAAAATTTGCTTCGTAAATGTGTTTCAAGTGAATTATTTCGCATTCTAAGCTTTGAGAAATGTCCGACTTGTATTTTTCGACAAATTTTGCTGCGCTCGCCCGAACCGTAGTTTCATCCATGTCTTTAAATTGCCACAAAAAGGAAAACGTCTCGCTCAAATTTCTCATAGTTGCAAATCGTTCAGTAATTACCGAATCAACGATCACCAGGAATGTATTGTTTTTAAAATCAGACTCTGAATCATCCGTAATCATCTCATTTAAATTATCTTCAGAACGTCTTTTGGGTTTTCTCTTTCGAATGTGCGGAAACTTTGGCTAGATGTTCAATCGAATAGCAACTGTTTTTCGTTCGTACAAAATTGTTTCCCATTGGTTCCTGATCAACTTCAAATCAGCTAATAAGGCATCTAGATGTCGGACCTCAACATCTATGGTGGCGTCTTTAGCTTGGAGGACCACGTTTCTTTCATTAATGGTAGTCAGTATTTTGAACCAAATTGAGGACAGCAAGATACATTCGAACTTGTTGATGTACTAGAGAATGCCGGTATCATCTCCGTATGCTTGCGCAGTCAAATTTGGCTTTTGTCGGAAAAACTATGAAGAGATATCGGTACATTTTTTGTGAGGATGTCACATCGTTGTGGACTGCTCCTGAAAATAGTAAAACATTTTTGTACAACTCCGAAGAAAGTAATTGCAGCCGTACAACATTCTGCAGCATCAACACCACATAAATTGAGACTGTGGGTTGCACAAGGCGAGTAATCAGCATTCGAGTTTTTGTCGAGAATGCGACGTAGTGCTCCGTTGTAAGCTCCTTTCATATTGGCGCCGTTATCGTACCCTTGTGCACGACAATCTTCAATCAAGTATGGCAAATTAGATCAGCGATTTTCTGACCAGTTTTTTGGTTACAATTCACGAAAGTCAAAAACTGTTCTTGAATTGTAAAATTTGTTGCTTTCGAATTGAAATGGAGTTAGCGCATAATGAACGTAGTCAACGTGACTAGCATCAGGCATAGGATCAACGATAATAGCAAAATACTTGGCTTTCTTGCCTTGATCTAATATAGTTCCCTCACGTGATTTGCACAAATTTCTATAAACTCGTTCTGAATGTGTGGGGAAAGATAGTGAACTTGTAAACGGTTGTTCTGCTGTTGTGAAATCCTAACTTTCTCCAAATGATCTCTAAGTATCGAATCATATTGGCTTATGAGATCTTAAATGCCCAAAAAATGTCCATCGTTCACCAAGATATATACTTTCGCCTTTGAGAGCTAGGCCTCTTTCACCCAAAAATAAAATAGTGTCCAAAATTCTATATAAAATTTCTTTCCACTTTGAGTTTCAGTGATTAGCTGGTCATTGATAAGTGTATCAATTGTAGCCTCCTTTTGAATTAGATTTTGTAAAGATCGCCATTGAATAGAATCTTGAGTATTTTCGTGTGATTGCAGTTTATCGTATAGCTTCTTCCATACCTGGAATTTCGAATATCCGCCAGAACAATAAATTTTAGGTCGATATAAAGTATTGGTGCTTAATAGACGACATGGTAGGCAATAAAAAGCATTGCTACTGGAACTCCACACTAACCAGTCACGCTCCACTTTCTCTCCATTTGGCAAGATTCTGTTTAACAACGAGGTAGGAAATGCCTCGGCATGATAATCAAGTGGAATAATAAGAGGACACTTTTGATGACCTCGACGAATTATTTCGTTGACTTCTTCAGATCGCAAAAACTCATTCACGGTACCGATATCAATGTCTTTTAAATAATCTGGACTTTGATACAGAGTTGGTGGTATTGTTGGAAGACTTTTTTAAGATGAACCTTCATCAGTGTCACCACGAAAACTTTACGATTTCGGACTCATGTAAACATACATTTTTGTTTGATGTTTTTATTGTCTCCTCAGGCCCAGGCAAAAAATCATTATCAATATTCGTTGCTTTTGAAATTCGGCTTAAAATTTGCACATAGAACAACTAAAGACTCTCCTGAATTAAAAAAAAAATGTCTTAGTACCTCTAAATCGCGGGCCCCCTGAGAAACCCCGGGCCCGAGGTAGTCCCCCCATCCCCCCCTCTCGCCAGGTCTGCCTATCCCTCTCCATCCACCGTCTCGCTCTGCTTCTCCTTCATGTTGTTGTAGCGCTAAGGACACTCCCAAAGGCCTTTGTTATCGATGCTGATGGTCCTTTGCCAGATGCGGATCCGGTACGTTCCGGTAACAAGCACCATTGAGGTACTAGCCCAACCATCTCGGGAACGATTTAGTATGACATCAAATTTTCTAGGCCATCCTGCCCTCCCATCCCCTAAGTCATGAGGAACCTGTGGTCGTCAGAGCCTCGGCTGTTAAAGAAACAGGATTCGCCACGGGTAGGTGAGATTGACAAGTGGGCTGGGTAAGCTACATAAAAATTGCGCTGGGAACCCCTTGAAAGGGTTGCGCTACACAACCCCTTGCATCAATTTGGTATTTTAGTCGCCTCTTACGACCGCGGGTATATTCTAAGCCCCTAACTCCTTCATCCTCCCCCTCTCCGCTTTCCTATCCCAATTCGCCCCGTCCCACTGTTCCTCCCACTTTCTTTAAGCGCTCTCTCCACCTCAACCATTTGTTATCTCTTTACCCCCTGTCTATTTCTCTTGCTTTTACTCGGAAGCCCCACGATTTATCGCTCTTCGTCTTTTCTCCCTTCTCATCTTTCTCTACCCTAATATCTACCTTCACCCCTGCCTCTACATTTGATTTACCTTTGCGTCTACGTCTCCATCTGCCTCTACCTTTATCTTCACCTCTTCCACTTCCATTACTTCTCACTTCTGTTCATTTCTCTCCATATCCCCCTCTATTCGCATATACAATCTTTTGGAGCAGGCCGGTCCCAGGTGTACTTTTGCGAAGTATTCTTTCACATGACCCCCAGCGGGTTAGGGGATCAGAATATACCCGCGGTAGGTATGCCTGTCGTAAGAGGCGACTAAAATACCAGTTTCAAGGGGCTGTGTAGCGCAACCTTTCAGGTTGCCAGCGCAATATATGGCTTCTCCAAACCCAATTGTCAACCTCACCTATCCGCGGCGAATCCTGTTTCACTAACAGACGAGGCTCTGGCGACCCCAAGCTCCTCATGGAACTTGGGGGTAGGGAGGGAGGGAATGGCCTGAAGGTTTAATGTGGCCACATAAATCGTTCCCGAGATGGTCGGGCTAGCACCTTAATGATGCTATGGTACCGGAGCGTACCGGATTTGTATCCCGCAAAGGACCATCACATCGATAACACTCCCCAAAGCCTTCGGGGAGCGGCCTTATCGCTACAACAACAACAACAACAACCAGAGTAAGAAGTCCATTCAGGACAACATTGTGACTTTACATATGTACATACACTTACGGTCAAAAAGCCGACAAAAATTGTTTTCCTCTTACTGTATTTCTACGGTCACGACAGCTCCGCAAAGAACGTTTTTAGTTCTTGTGGTAAATATTGGTAATACCGCAGCTCATTTGGTAACATGTTAAGTCAAAAACGGCTCGGTCCTATGAATCGAATTTATATGGGAGTGCTACGAATTTTTTTTTATTAAGTGTGAGTTTGTATCTGTACCTTTTTTTCAGGGCAAAACAAAAACAAAAGTGCTATAAGTGCAAAGGGGTTGAGGGGTTTACCAAGCGGAAATGCTGGCAATACACAGGGCTGTGAATCATCTCGGGTCTATGCCTAAGGATGGTAAACGGCTGTTTGTTTTCTCAGACAGCCAGGCCGCTTTACAGGTCCTGGACTCATTCGTCGACAACGCAAAGTCGGTCACTGAGTGCGGCAGATCTCTTAATAAGATAGCACTTCAGTATTAGCCTTATATGGGTACCTGAGCACAGGGATATTGAAGACAACTGTAAAGCAGATGAGCTGGCCAGCAGAGGCACCACCGACCATATCCTTCCGGAAAATGATTCGGTAGGTATACCCATGGCCACTTTCAGGCTTCGTGTGAACACAAGCACTATAAGAAATGCAAATGGACGATGGTCAGCCATATCATGGTGTGAGCCATCCAGGCTAACCTGGCCCTCATATGACAAGGGGCGGAAAAGAGGGCTTCTGATTTTAAACAAAATCAGTTCTATTGTCCCTGATAAGGGTTCTAACAGGGCATTGTTTAATAGCCACGCATGATGCTAGAATGGGGGCAACGACCTTCGACTATTGTCGCAGATGTATAGAAGAGGAGGAGAGTGTCCAGCACCTTATCTCATTGTCCAGCGCTTAGTAGACGTAGGTTGGCCATCGTTGGTAAACCTTTTCTACATGACCTTGCTGAGGTCTCTAGCTATGAAGTCAAGGCTCTAGCATAATATATAAATTCCACGAGGTATTTGACCGGCTTTAGGCAGGGTAGGGGTTCTCTTTGAGACCGTAGAGAGTATTACAATGGGCCCATTGGCGGCCTAAGTAGTGAGCTGTTACAACAACAACAACAGCTGTTACCTTAGTGTTCAGCTCTACATATATGTATGTACATACATAAAACACACTTACCCTTTCAGCATCTCCATTAGCTTCCAATACATCGACAGCTGATTCTTTTTTTAAAAATTTTTCTTGAATGTAGCATTTATGTATGGCTAAGTTAGAAGTGGAAGCTCCGTTGTACTTACACACATGGAAGCATTTTCTACATACCACTAAATTTGGAATTTCCTCATTTTTTTCATTTTGAATAGTACCAAATATTTTCCATACTTCGCTTTTTCCAAATTTTGTACAAATTTTATATATTCCATTTTTCAACTTGCTTTTCACAATGTCGTTATATCTAGTTAAGGTACAATCACCACTCTCATCTTGCACTTCATCACCTTGATTTTTATCAGCGTTTTGTTTCAAAATATTATCTTGCAGCGCATCATCGCGCTCATCAGCTGTTTTTTGCAAATTGGTCCGTAAAAGGTGGCATTTATGTGTGGCCAAATTGGACGTGCTACCACGGTTCCACTTACAAACTTTTAAGCAGCTTTTGCACGCAACATAATCTGAAATTTCCTCATCATTTTCATTTGTAATGATTCCAAAGGTATTCCATATTTCGCTTCTGCCAATTTTGGTACAAATATTATAAACTCCAGTTTTTAACTTGCTTTTCAGCACGTCATTGTATTTAGTTGATGTTAAATCACTGCAGTCACTTTGCACCTCAACGGCTTCTTTTTTATCGTCGTATTGTTTCAACATACTATCTTGCATTTCATCACGCTCATCAGCTGTTTTTTTCGAATTACAACGCATTAAATGGCATTTATGTATCACCAAATTGGAAGTGCTGCTACCATGGCACTTATAAACTCTTGAACAATATTTGCAAGCAAAAAATTGTGGAATTTCCTCATCGTTTTCATTTTTAATAATTCCAAAGGTTTTCCATACTTCACTTCTTCCATGTTTAGTACAAATTTTATAAGTTCCATTTCGAATCTTCCGTTTCACCATGACAGTGTATTTAGGTAAGGTTAAACCACTACTCTCATCTTGCATTTCATCGGCTTGACTTTCATCAGCGCATTGTTGCAAAATACTATCCTGCAGCTCAACATTTCGCTTAGCATCGGTTTTTTGCAAATTACACTTTGTAATATGACATTTATGTGTAACCAAATTGGAAATTGTTCTACCAAAGCACTTGTAAACATTTAAGCAGCTTTTGCACACAACAAAATCTGGAATTTCCTCATCGTTCTCATTTTTAATGACCCCAAAAGTATTCCATGCTTCGCTTCTTCCTCGCTTGGCACAAATTTTATAAATTCCTTTTTTTAGCATCGTTTTCACCATCTCATTATTATAAGTGCCATCTGCCGACCGCTGTAATTTTGAAATAAATTGGCAGACATTTTAATCTAATATTTGCACGTGCATAAATAAAAATTATACAAAACTTACATCGTTCAAATCTGCCATAATGCACAAATTGTTTTGTTAATTCAATTCTGTATTGTTGTATCTTTAAAATGCATGCGCGCGAACTCTACCATAGATGAATGGATTTGCAACTCTTTGTTTCGAGAGAGCGCTGTCAAAATGCAGATTTTTTATAACATTTATCAATGATGCTACTCCAAACAAAAATGAATAGATCTGAAAATGGGGATTTTTGACATACATTTCGGCGATTATAGGTTCAATCATTTAATAAAATGATAGTCGTAAAATATTTATTTGCTTAAAGCTATTTTACAATAATACGACTAGTTAGAGTTAAATATAAACAAATCTAAATAAAATTTACATTTCGATTAAATTAATTAGTCAAATATTGTAACGCATTTAACTCGCAGTGAAAACCATATATTCTTTTGAAATTTCAGTAAATCGGACCTATGATATAATAGTTAACATTATTTAATGGATAGGGCTTATCCTACATGTCTGGCGTTCCAGGTTCTGTGATCAAAATGGACTGGTTGCATCGGGAGTTCATATTTACAAAACTTATTTTTAGTGATAACTTTTGAATGGGAAATAATATTTACCCTCCGCCTTCGAACTAATAAGACTTACACTAAAACAAGTATTATTATCCTTTTTCCCATAATTTTTGAACGCTATTCTACAGTTGTAGGTCAAATTAATGTTTACCGAAATTTTTGGCTCGTTTTTCGTTTTGACTGGCACATTTTTTGTTCTGGCACCCGCTTCAGCTGGCGCGAGGGATTTATCTGTGATTGTTGCCAGCAACAACTAGAAGATAAATCCCTCGTGAGAGCGAAAATATGAGAGCGTATGCAAAAGATTCGTATCAATCTAATCTATGAATCTACTTCAAGCAATCAAGATTCCTTTTAAACCATAGATGAATGGATTTGCAACTCTTTGTTTTGAGAGAGCGCTGGAAAATGCACATTTTTTATAACATTTGTCAATGATGCCACTCCAAACAAAAATTAATAGGTCTGAATGTGGGAATTTTTGACATAGATTTTGGCAATTTTATAATTTCAATCATTTAATAAATAATTGTCGAAAAATATTCATTTCTCTAAACTTATTTTACAATATTACGGCTAGTTAGAGTTAAATATAAACAAATCTTAAAATTTACATTTTAATTAAATTAATTAGTCAAATATTGTTACGCATTTAACTCACAGTGAAACCCAAATCTTCTTTTGAAATTTGAGTAAATTGGACCTAGGATATAATAGTTAACATAATTTAGTGGATAGGGCTTATCTTACATGTCTGACGTTCCAGGTTCTGTGATCAAAATTAATTGCTTGCATGGGGACTTCATATGTACAAAACTTGTTTTTAGTGATAACTATTGAATGAAATAATATTTACTCTCCGCTTTCGAACTAAATATATTTACACTAAAAAAAGTATTTTATCTTTTTTCCCATAATTTTTGAACGCACCTCTACAGTTTTAGAGCAGACTACAGTTTACCGAAATTTTTGGCCCGTTTTTCGTTTTAGCTGGCACATATTTTGTTCTGGCACCCGCTTCAGCTGGCACGAGGGATTTATTTGTGATTGTTGCCAGCAGAAATTTCACATAAATCCCTCGTGATAGCGTAAACAAATGTTTCGTATCAAGTCATCTTTGTTTTAAACTAACAAAAAAAACAAGAAAAACAAACAATACATAGCTTGCAAAGATGTAGCTGGTTTAGAGTAGGTTCTCATAAATATTCGTTCATTCGAAATGCAACTCAAAACGCAGGAAATTTGTATGCTGAATATTCTATGTATTTGGCTGCTCTTTTACCCTCACTATTTTTACACACAGTATATATGTATGTATTATTCGAATATTATTTACTCGTTTGGCGTTAATCATTGCTGGTTGTGGACACGGCTGCCACATCTTGTTTTCATTTGGGACCAAAATTTATCGAAAAAAGGACCAAATTTTGTATTATTTAATTGGTTTGTAATTTAATTGTAATTCGGCAATTCAAAAATAAGTTGAATTTATTATAAAATCTCTGGTTTCCTACAAACAATTTTGATTAAACAAATAGAAGACTTTGTGAATTGCCTAGATATATATAGCTATACGTTAAACATAACAAACGGTTGTATCAACAAAACTAAGTTTAATTATTTGTTACCGATTAGTTTAATTCATATCACTTTTTTAATTCACAAGAAACTGGTCTTTGTTTTATTCGCACCTCACATAAACTAGTTCGACCAGCTTCTTATGAATTAAAAACTAAAGTTTATTTTCAGGTATTACGTTGGAAAGTATATTGTCATACTCACTTTCGTTTTAACAAAAAAGCCTTATATAAATATATGTTTTAACGAACAGCCTTAGAAGAAAACACGTGCCAAGCCAAACTAGTTCAGTTTTATTTATTTCATTTCATTTATTGCAAAAATAGTATTATTTCAATAATATCTAGGATCTTTTATAGTACAACAAAAAGATAAATCGCAATGATAAAAAATAAAAGTAATAACAGAGAGTTATGTAGGTTAAATTATCATATTAAACATAGAGAAGTAAATTAAGAAAGTATCTAAAATAAACAAATAATTAAATTCAATAACAAAACATTGTTTACACTCATACATATTGATGGCGAAAACTCAAGAAGTATAATGGTTTCACCTAAAATGAGCATAAAGAACATTTTTAAAGTTGCTTTTATTTAGACTTCTACGAATGGATACTGGAATAGAGTTCCATAGGCGAACAGCATTGACAAAGAATAGGCGTCCAGATGTTAGATAGTTATAAGTTGGTACTATTAGGTCGTTGATTCGAGCAGACCTGGGGAAAATTAGCTTATCATATAGGTAACTAGGCTCCTTATATATTATAAGTTGACAAAGGAAAATGCTGTTTCTAGCTTTCAGATACTCGGAGATTTCACAGCCCAGAAGACGCGCTCTCCAGCTGGATATATGATCAAATCTAGCTAAGTCGAATACATAACGTGTAACATGATTAAATGCTACATAAATTTTATGAGCAGACTGGGAGCTCTGTTTACTGTACACTAGCCCAGAGTAGCAAATGATCGGCATAATTAATTGAATTGCAAGTTTTCTTCTAACATTGACAGGAGTATAAATAGCAGACATTCGTAAGTTTCTTAAGATATTGTATACTTTCTTAACCACCGAATTTACACGATCATCACAGGCCAGCGTCGTGTTAATAACAAAATCAAAATTAGTCACTTTTGAAGCGAGTTTGAGACATTTACTGGCAACGCGTAAGGGCGGAATACTTGAGAAACTTATTCGTTTTTTAGATATAGGCAACACGTACGATTCTCCAAACTGGAAAAAGAAGCGGTAAAGATGGGTTTGATGGTGAATGAGGACAAAACGAAGTACCTGCTGTACGCGCCTTGGCAACCACGCTACTGTTGGCAGCCATTATTTCGAAATAGTAAAATACCTCGTTTATTTGGGAACCAGCATCAACACTAGCAACAACATCAGCACTGAAATTCAGCGAAGAATCAATCTTGCCAATAAATACTACTTTGGACTAGGTAGGCAATTGAAAAGTAAATTCCTCTCTCGGCGAACGAAAATCATAATCTACAAGTCACTTATCGTACCCGTCCTGCTATATGGTGCAGAAGCATGGACCATGACAACAGCAGATGAAGCGGCTTTGGGAGTGTTCGAGAGAAAAGTTCTTCGAAAGATTTATGGACCTCTACGCGTTGGCGATGGCGAGTACCGAAGAAGATTTAATGATGAGCTGTACGAGCTATACACAGACATCAACATAGTCCAGCGAATTAAAACGCAGCGGCTGCGCTGGCTAGGCCATGTTATGCGAATGAAAGATGATGCTCCGGCCAAGAAAGTGTTTCTATCGGAACCCGCCTATGGAAGCAGAGGTAGAGGGCGGCCCCATTCCGTTGGAAGGACCAGGTGGAAAACGATTTAAACTCCCTTGGTGTTACCAATTAGCGCCGGTTGGCGGAGCGACTGGATCGCCTTGTTGGACGGCCATAACCGTTTAGACGGTTAATCGCCAATTAAGTAAGTAAGTAAGTAACACGTACGATTTCTCACTGTTCAGGCATAAGTCATTTTCCATAGCCTATTCAAATATGGATGTTAAGTCATTATTCAATCTAGAGCATAAATCATTTGTCCCCTCATGATTTCCCGAAAAATATAGTTGGACATCATCAGCATATGCATGCATATGAGCTTGCTAACATGCATTAAATATGTTATTAATAAAATTACTAAATAGTATAGCCTTGGGGTACCCCTGCCAATAGTGGTTTTAGACCTGAAGTTTCGGAGCCAACTTTGACAAGCTGGGATCTACCCCTCAGATAACTTCGCAAGTGCCGCACTGCGGAGTCATCAAAACTAAAATAAGTTTTTAATTTTAAGCACAGCAGGTCATGGTTTACAGAGTCAAAGGCTTTTGAGAAGTCAAGTAGGCATAATAAAGTCAACTGGTTTTTGTCAAAGGGTGCCCTGATGTCGTCTAAAATTTTTATGATAGCCGTGGAGCAACTGTATAGCCTTGGGGTACCCCTGCCAATAGTGGTTTTAGACCTGAAGTTTCGGAGCCAACTTTGACAAGCTGGGATCTACCCCTCAGATAACTTCGCAAGTGCCGCACTGCGGAGTCATCAAAACTAAAATAAGTTTTTAATTTTAAGCACAGCAGGTCATGGTTTACAGAGTCAAAGGCTTTTGAGAAGTCAAGTAGGCATAATAAAGTCAACTGGTTTTTGTCAAAGGGTGCCCTGATGTCGTCTAAAATTTTTATGATAGCCGTGGAGCAACTGTGCTTTGATCGGAAGCCTGACTGGAATGGTGATAGCAGACTATGTTTGCTAACATGGTCTTGAATTGTTCCGACAACAATATCTCAAAGACTTTCGAGAGTGCTGGCAAAATGCTGATAGGCAGAAAGTCACTAGGCAATCTGCAAACTTAGTTTTTGCAATGGGTATAACCGTGGCAACCTTCCACATATCAGGGAAGCAGGGGGTAGTATATTGTCCTGACCGATTGCGTTCGACCTTATTTTATTTATGCATCTCGCCACATCAAGTTCTGAAACAGCGGTAAAATCGAAGACTTGACAAACAGGATCCACATATAAGGGAGCGGTTGGGAAACAGGTATTAACACAAGACGGGCTAACTTGACTCACAAAAGCTGCCTTAAGATCTTCAGGATTAAGCGAACAGTCAGAACTCTCACTCACATGTACACGAAGGATTTTAAAATTACGCCACAAAACATGATTAGGTAACGATATATCCAACATTTTCCTGTAGTGTTTGCAGATTTCTCTCCTAATATAGGCTGTGGTCTCATTTCGTGTAAGTTTGTATGCACGCCAATTTGCGTCGCTTCGGTTTTTTCCAGAGGGAATAAAGCTTATTGCGCTTGATAATCATAGCACGGACGGATTTATTAAACCAAGGGCAAGAGGAAGATCTGCTGCTATATACCCGAGATGGAACGTGAGTTGTATAGAAGATATGGAAATGATTTCATTTAAAAATCTCAGCTTTTCATGCACCGAACTCAAACTCCAACAAGCAGACCAATTTATGCTGGAGATGTCTCCAAGAAGGTTATTTACGTCCAGTCGACGATAATCTGGCGAAATGGATGATCTAGCTACTACACTGTGGTTATCGAACACTACATCAAATGAGCAGAAAATTAGATCATGATCTGAGAAGAAGGATAATTGGTCAAACTTTAAGACTTTAGATGTATCGGACACAATGAAATAGTCAAGAAGGCTGGGGCAGCAGTTCTGTTCATACCTTGTTGGTACGCACACATTAACCACTTCAAGGCCAACACTTGAAACATCGTCTAACAAACGGCAGGTATACGGGTCACTACATAAGAGATTAACATTAAAATCTCCACAAATAATTATATCAGTATAATCAACTGCGACCGAGGACAACATTGTAAAATATTCCTTCACGTTACACCATTTATTAGGGTTATAGACCCACGACAAAAGGACTATGGACATTGAATTAGACACTTCAACTAGCAAGTTCTCAGTGACGCTAACGGCTATACTTGATATCCCAGCCAGCATTTTTTTTTAATTTTGATCAAAAAATATTCAATATCATACCGCAAGATGATTAAAAACGTTCAAATTTGAAAGCATTTTCTGTTCGAAAATTAATGTATCGTCGGGAGAAAAATGTACCATAAATGTGATTATTCTTGAATAATCATTTATGATTCATCTTTCGAAACGCCTTTTGTTCATATTTGATATCATTGTAAAATTGAGCTTTAATTGTTTTAGAGTAATATTTGAATGCTTTTCACAGTCATTTTCTGATCATATTCGTGAACAAATTTCAATCGTTTTGGTTGAGATCTTTGAATCATTTTTGAATACGATTATGATGCATTTATATACATACAAAATAAGATACTACATGATAATCTTATTTTATCAGGGGAAGAAAGCATGCGGAAGTGAGCTATTTGAACCAAAGGTAATTCGGAAACAAACTAGAGTAATATACACCTGTGACTACAACATCCTGCATCAGCTATGATCGTCAACATCTAAAAATACGATATGGTACGGGATTTTGAAGCCATAGATCCAGGTACATATGTCAGGAGAGTTTCACTTACATTTCACAGCCTTTGTATTGTCTTATGGTAGGATTTGTATTTTCTGGGAAGCCGAAGGTGGAGAAATGGTTGGGGACATCTTTTGTTAGCAGCAGTATTTATATTATTTCTTATCTTGAAGAATAAAATTTTAATATATTTTTTCTGAACTTCATGATTGAAAAAATGTGTGTATGTGAAAAAAATAAGATCTTCAATAAAATTTTAACAAGTATAAAATTCATTATTCAGTCAACAAAGATAGTCACCTAAAGTAAATACATTTGATTCAAATATGATTCCAAAATGTGATTGAAAAATTATATTCAGTTTTTGATAATCAAAAGTATTCAAATTTGATTATTTCTTTTGTTCAATTGTATGATAACTCATTATTTAGTCAGAAAGAGTAATCAAATTGTATTGATATGTAGGAAAATCCAAAATTTAATCACCTAAATGCTGAGTGGGATGATTCTGGACTTGAGATGTTTTTTACAATACATGGCAATACCACCACCTTTCTTTACTTTTCATAATATTTTATTTTTTTTTTAATCTTCTATATTTTTTATTTTTTATTCTTGTAAATTATGTTTTATTTCTTTACTTTAATTCCGTAATGTAAATTTTAAAAATTTATAAATCAATGTTAAATGTGAATATGTGTAATTGTGACAATTTCAAATTAATGTTGTTGTTGTTTTTGTGTTTTTATTGTTGACAAATACAGAATTGCTCCAGAAGAAGCCAAGGAAATTTGGCGAAACGTCGAGCTGTAAGGTGAAATAATTTTTTTTATTTGCACTTCTCTCGAATAAGTCGGAAAAGCTTACCAAATATATATGCAAATAAATTTATTTTTAAACTATATTTCTCCAAAGCTTGGTTGTATCAATTTAATCATAAAATGTGTCCTAAAAGTAAAAAAAAGAAACTGTTTCCAATAGCTGGGTGTTCCAATTTTTTTAATGATACGAAAATATAATTTTTTACTCTTCTGATTACCAATACACCCTTACACTTCAATTTTCCGATCTAAAAATTAACATTTCCAAACTCAAATTCATTGAAGCTAGCCACAGTTCTCAGATTAACCATTGAAAGGTCTTAAAAGTTTCAACAGTGTAGTAATCGAATTTTGATCACATTTAACTAGGTACCAGAAATTAGTTAACAATGTTATTATTCAAGTTTCTGGGGTTCTGCTCTCCAACGGCAATAATTTTACCCGAAGCGTTTATATCAGTTCTACGATGAGCATATGTAAAGTTACCGCTTGCAAAAAATATTTCTGCCTTAGACACTGCAAGAAGACACTTTCCAGTGTGAGCCAACGAGTAAAATAAATTCCTTGTGTGGCTGAACACTTAAACTCATTAACTAGCCTTGGGTTGTGTGAGACAAATTTAAATACGACATCTAAAACGAAATGCAAAACTTTCAAAATTTGTACATAGAGTTTTTTTTGTAAAAGTTTTTTAAGGGTCCCTTTTTGTGTAGCATATTGATATATTGCTTCACGAAATCTCAATATCTATCGGTATGGTTGCACGCACAACTTGAAAATAAATTAAGGAAGTGGCAAGAACACTTATCTATTATAAAAAAAATTAGTCTCATGCTTGAAATTAGTTTTCAATTCAAAAATGGCCTCATCAGTGGCAAGTTTCTTCAAATTTCTTTGAGATGTACGTGTGATTTTTTTTAAAGCGAAAAGTGTTTGATAACCGATCGAAATATCTCGTCAACCGAAAATTGGTTCGCTTCAAGATCCAACACTTTTCTAAATTATCTGCTGGGTGAAGTGCCATTGTTCTGCTATATTTTAATGACAGCAATTTTTTAGTGAGAAATTCATTGAGGTAAATTAAAAATTATATAAAGGTTAATGGAGGTGTGGAAATTTTTGTGGGCAGTGTTGTACATTCTTACCTCCGCGAAAAAGAAACAAAAGTACCAAAATCTTTTTGAGAAACTAAAATGGGCCAAAATTGAAAAAAGGGACCAGCGGATCAAATAAGGTTGGAAAGGATCATTTTTGGCACAAACATGTGAAAGTGGCAACCGTGGTTGTGGAAACTGCCCTTCAAATAACGCGAGTACTCCATAAATAGTGTAAGGAATACTCCTTTAGGAGTATAGGAGTGTTCCAAAACTAATCTGTATTCATACAAAAAGTGTGCTCCAATTAACATTGCGATGTCCTAGGAGAGGAGTAGGTAATCCCACTCTCGCTTTGTTTGTGAGTATTCCATAGAGTACATACGAGAGAGTACTTTCCATAGTACTTTCACTGTAGTACTCCATGGAGCACCCACAGAGGATCATATGCCAAAGCACTAAAGAGGAATTGTGTAGGAAAGAATTATCGAAGTGAATTTAATTTAAAATGAAAGTAAATGAAGAGGGGCAATACAACTTTTATATTTTATACTACGAATATTCTTATGTTATTTAGCATTTGCGTGAATAAAGAAACTAATATTTCTCTATACTATAGTATATATACATAAAACCAGTGCGCTGTTGCCTTTTATCAGAGTTGCCAAAGTAAAATTTGGAAAGTACTATCACGTATGTACTCTATGGAATACTCACAAACAAAGCGAGAGTGGGATCACCTACTCCTCTCCTAGGACATCGCAATTTTAATTGGAGCACATTTTTTGTATGAATACAGATTAAATTTCTAGCAGTCCTATATTCCCAAAGAAGTATTCCTTACATTATTTATAGAGTACTCGCGTTTTTTGAAGGGATGTATACATAAAACCAGTGCGCGGTTGCATTTTATCAGAGTTGCCATAGTAAAATTTTATCAGTTATTTACTTTTGGCAACTCCGTTCGATCGTCATCGTGTCGTGATCACTGTCGTTAAAAAACGAGCAATGATCGGCTGATGGTGGTCCGCAAACGCATTGCAAAGGAGTATTGTTAGCATTGTTTACTATATAGTTTGGCAGCTTAAGTAGAGGTTATGTTGCGAATAGAGTGGAAGCCAGTGGACTAGGCAGTCGAATGTCATATAATGAAGGAATGGTGTTCGGAGATTTTTATACCTTTCATGAAAATGAAATGGTATATTAATTTCGTCACGAAACCGAAAATTGTAAGTCCTTAAAGGAAAATAGATAGACCCACCATTAAGTATACCGAAATAATCAGGTTGAAGAGCTGAGTTGTTTTAGCCATGTCCGTCTGTCCGTCTGTCCGTCTGTCCGTCTGTCTGTTTGTATGCAAACTAGTCCCTCAATTTTTGAGATATCTTGATAAAATTTGGTGAGCAGGTGTATTTGGGTGTCCGATTAGACATTTGTCGGAACCGACCGGATCGGACCACTATAGCATATATCCTCCATACAACCGCTTTTTCAGAAAAAGAGGATTTTTGTAATATCTTACCCAATTTAACAGATTGAAGCTTCAAACTTCACCATATACTTTCGCATATTGAACATATTGTTGCCTGAAAAAATTTATGAGATCGGTCGTATATATAGTATATATCCCCCACAACCGATTGTTCAGATAAGGAACTTTTCGTAATTACTGCCCTATTTTAAGAGCTAGAGGCTTCAAATTTCAGCGAATGCTTACTTATATAGCATATATTGTTGTCTGAAAAAATCATAAAGATCGGTGGTATATATAGTATATATATGGTGGTATATATAGTATATATATATAGTATATATATATATATTTTCGCAAATTTTAGCCCCATTTTAACAGCTAGAAGCTTCAAATTTCACCGAATATTTACTTATATAGCATATATTGTTGTCTGAAAAAATCATAGAGATCGGTTGTATATATAGTATATATCTCATACAACCGATTTTTCAGATAAGAAACTTTTCGCAATTAAAAAAAAAAAAAAAAAAAAAAAACTTTTCACAATTTCTACCCCATTTTAACAGCTATAAGCTTCAAATTTCACTGATTGCTTACGTATATAGCATATATTGTTGTCTGAAAAAATCATAGAGATCGGTTCTATATATAGTATATATCTCATACAACCGATTGTTCAGATAAGAAACTTTTCGCAATTTCTACCCCATTTTAACAGCTAGAAGCTTCAAATTTCACCAACTGCTTACGTGTATAGCATATATTGATGTCTGAAAAAATCATTGAGATCGGTGATATACATAGTATATATCTCATACAACCGATTGTTCAGATAAGAAACTTTGCGCAATTTCTGCCCCGTTTTAACAGTTAGAAGCTTCAAATTTCACAAAATGCTTTCGTATATAGCATATATTGTTGTCTGAAAAAATCATAGAGATCGGTGGTATATATATTATATACTTCATATAAACTGTCATATTGACCCCTTTTTTACGGCTAGAAGCTTCAAGATTCATCAAGTTTCATCAAATAATTACGTTTACGTCATATATTTTTGAAATACGTGATTCGTAGCCATAGTTTTTACATGCAGACCACAAAAAACGTGAAGCTTTGCATCCTCACACAGATTACCTACCTATTTTTATACCTTTCATGAAAATGAAATGGTATATTAATTTCGTCACGAAACCGAAAATTGTAAGTCCTTAAAGGAAAATAGATAGACCCACCATTAAGTATACCGAAATAATCAGGTTGAAGAGCTGAGTTGTTTTAGCCATGTCCGTCTGTCCGTCTGTCCGTCTGTCCGTCTGTCTGTTTGTATGCAAACTAGTCCCTCAATTTTTGAGATATCTTGATAAAATTTGGTGAGCAGGTGTATTTGGGTGTCCGATTAGACATTTGTCGGAACCGACCGGATCGGACCACTATAGCATATATCCTCCATACAACCGATTTTTCAGAAAAAGAGGATTTTTGTAATATCTTACCCAATTTAACAGATTGAAGCTTCAAACTTCACCATATACTTTCGTATATTGAACATATTGTTGCCTGAAAAAATTTATGAGATCGGTCGTATATATAGTATATATCCCCCACAACCGATTGTTCAGATAAGGAACTTTTCGTAATTACTGCCCTATTTTAAGAGCTAGAGGCTTCAAATTTCAGCGAATGCTTACTTATATAGCATATATTGTTGTCTGAAAAAATCATAAAGATCGGTGGTATATATAGTATATATATGGTGGTATATATAGTATATATATATAGTATATATATATATATTTTCGCAAATTTTAGCCCCATTTTAACAGCTAGAAGCTTCAAATTTCACCGAATATTTACTTATATAGCATATATTGTTGTCTGAAAAAATCATAGAGATCGGTTGTATATATAGTATATATCTCATACAACCGATTTTTCAGATAAGAAACTTTTCGCAATTAAAAAAAAAAAAAAAAAAAAAAACTTTTCACAATTTCTATCCCATTTTAACAGCTATAAGCTTCAAATTTCACTGATTGCTTACGTATATAGCATATATTGTTGTCTGAAAAAATCATAGAGATCGGTTCTATATATAGTATATATCTCATACAACCGATTGTTCAGATAAGAAACTTTTCGCAATTTCTACCCCATTTTAACAGCTAGAAGCTTCAAATTTCACCAACTGCTTACGTGTATAGCATATATTGATGTCTGAAAAAATCATTGAGATCGGTGATATACATAGTATATATCTCATACAACCGATTGTTCAGATAAGAAACTTTGCGCAATTTCTGCCCCGTTTTAACAGTTAGAAGCTTCAAATTTCACAAAATGCTTTCGTATATAGCATATATTGTTGTCTGAAAAAATCATAGAGATCGGTGGTATATATATTATATACTTCATATAAACTGTCATATTGACCCCTTTTTTACGGCTAGAAGCTTCAAGATTCATCAAGTTTCATCAAATAATTACGTTTACGTCATATATTTTTGAAATGCGTGATTCGTAGCCATAGTTTTTACATGCAGACCACAAAAAACGTGAAGCTTTGCATCCTCACACAGATTACCTACCTATTTTTTATTTTATATTTATCTTAAAAATCGTTTAGATATGTTCAAATTTCACCAAATGCTTACGTGTATAGCATATATTGTTGTCTGAGAAAATCATAGATACCGGTGGTATATATAGTATATACCTCATACAACCGATTGTTCAGATAAGAAACTTTGCGCAATTTCTTCCCCATTTTAACAGTTATAAGCTTCAAATTTCACCGATTGCTTACGTATATAGTATGTATTGTTGTGTCAAAAAATCATAGAGATCGGTGATATATATAATATATATATGATGGTATATATAGTATATATATATAGTATATATATTTTTTTTTTACGATTTCGGCCCCATTTTAACAGCTAGAAGCTTCAAATTTCACCAACTGCTTACGTGTATAGCATATATTGATGTCTGAAAAAATCATTGAGATCGGTGGTACACATAGTATATATCTCATACAACCGATTGTTCAGATAAGAAACTTTGCGCAATTTCTGCCCCGTTTTAACAGTTAGAAGCATCAAATTTCACAAAATGCTTACGTATATAGCATATATTGTTGTCTGAAAAAATCATAGAGATCGGTCGTATATATATTATATACTTCATATAAACTGTCATTTTGACCCCTTTTTTACGGCTAGAATCTTCAAAATTCATCAAATTTCATTAAATAGTTACGTTTTCGTCATATATTTTTGAAATGCGTGATTCGTAGTCATAGTTTTTACACGCAGACCACAAAAAACCTGAAACTTTGCATCCTCACACAAAGTACCTACCCGTTTTTATACCTTTCATGAAAATGAAATGGTATATTAATTTCGTCACGAAACCGAAAATTGTAAGTCCTTAAAGGAAAATAGATAGACCCACCATTAAGTATACCGAAATAATCAGGTTGAAGAGCTGAGTTGTTTTAGCCATGTCCGTCTGTCCGTCTGTCCGTCTGTCTGTTTGTATGCAAACTAGTCCCTCAATTTTTGAGATATCTTGATAAAATTTGGTGAGCAGGTGTATTTGGGTGTCCGATTAGACATTTGTCGGAACCGACCGGATCGGACCACTATAGCATATATCCTCCATACAACCGATTTTTCAGAAAAAGAGGATTTTTGTAATATCTTACCCAATTTAACAGATTGAAGCTTCAAACTTCACCATATACTTTCGTATATTGAACATATTGTTGCCTGAAAAAATTTATGAGATCGGTCGTATATATAGTATATATCCCCTACAACCGATTGTTCAGATAAGGAACTTTTCGTAATTACTGCCCTATTTTAAGAGCTAGAGGCTTCAAATTTCAGCGAATGCTTACTTATATAGCATATATTGTTGTCTGAAAAAATCATAAAGATCGGTGGTATATATAGTATATATATGGTGGTATATATAGTATATATATATAGTATATATATATATATTTTCGCAAATTTTAGCCCCATTTTAACAGCTAGAAGCTTCAAATTTCACCGAATATTTACTTATATAGCATATATTGTTGTCTGAAAAAATCATAGAGATCGGTTGTATATATAGTATATATCTCATACAACCGATTTTTCAGATAAGAAACTTTTCGCAATTAAAAAAAAAAAAAAAAAAAAAAAACTTTTCACAATTTCTACCCCATTTTAACAGCTATAAGCTTCAAATTTCACTGATTGCTTACGTATATAGCATATATTGTTGTCTGAAAAAATCATAGAGATCGGTTCTATATATAGTATATATCTCATACAACCGATTGTTCAGATAAGAAACTTTTCGCAATTTCTACCCCATTTTAACAGCTAGAAGCTTCAAATTTCACCAACTGCTTACGTGTATAGCATATATTGATGTCTGAAAAAATCATTGAGATCGGTGATATACATAGTATATATCTCATACAACCGATTGTTCAGATAAGAAACTTTGCGCAATTTCTGCCCCGTTTTAACAGTTAGAAGCTTCAAATTTCACAAAATGCTTTCGTATATAGCATATATTGTTGTCTGAAAAAATCATAGAGATCGGTGGTATATATATTATATACTTCATATAAACTGTCATATTGACCCCTTTTTTACGGCTAGAAGCTTCAAGATTCATCAAGTTTCATCAAATAATTACGTTTACGTCATATATTTTTGAAATACGTGATTCGTAGCCATAGTTTTTACATGCAGACCACAAAAAACGTGAAGCTTTGCATCCTCACACAGATTACCTACCTATTTTTTATTTTATATTTATCTTAAAAATCGTTTAGATATGTTCAAATTTCACCAAATGCTTACGTGTATAGCATATATTGTTGTCTGAGAAAATCATAGATACCGGTGGTATATATAGTATATATCCCATACAACCGATTGTTCAGATAAGAAACTTTGCGCAATTTCTTCCCCATTTTAACAGTTATAAGCTTCAAATTTCACCGATTGCTTACGTATATAGTATGTATTGTTGTGTCAAAAAATCATAGAGATCGGTGATATATATAATATATATATGATGGTATATATAGTATATATATATAGTATATATAAATTTTTTTTTTTCCAATTTCGGCCCCATTTTAACAGCTAGAAGCTTCAAATTTCACCAACTGCTTACGTGTATAGCATATATTGATGTCTGAAAAAATCATTGAGATCGGTGGTACACATAGTATATATCTCATACAACCGATTGTTCAGATAAGAAACTTTGCGCAATTTCTGCCCCGTTTTAACAGTTAGAAGCATCAAATTTCACAAAATGCTTACGTATATAGCATATATTGTTGTCTGAAAAAATCATAGAGATCGGTCGTATATATATTATATACTTCATATAAACTGTCATTTTGACCCCTTTTTTACGGCTAGAATCTTCAAAATTCATCAAATTTCATCAAATAGTTACGTTTTCGTCATATATTTTTGAAATGCGTGATTCGTAGTCATAGTTTTTACACGCAGACCACAAAAAACCTGAAACTTTGCATCCTCACACAAAGTACCTACCCGTTTTTTATTTTATATTTATCTTAAAAATCTTTAAGGTATGTAGATCTGTTCACTATATATTTCTTATTTTATACATCCGATTATTCGGAGATTACGAACGGGATAAGATTATTGTTCAGCCCCATTCATGAAAGGTATGAAGTCTTCGGCACAGCCGAAGACAGTCCCGTTCTTACTTGTTCAAAGTTAAAAAAGAAATGATAAAAGCTTTAATATAAACAAAACTATTGTTTTAATAACAACAAAAACGCCATATATATTCTGTATACAGAAATTTGTAAGGATTATCTCACTTTAAAATTTGAATTAAATAATCTAAAGTTTTGTTTTGAAACTGAGTCGAGAACTGTGCGTGTGAATGTGCGAATTTTCACCGATCAGCTGTTAGTTGCGCTACTTGGTAAAATTCACAATGATTGTTAGAGTACTCCAACATGAAGAAAATGGAACACGTAATCCAACAATTTTTGCAAGGGTGATTGTATATAAGATGAGGGCTGCCGTTTACATACAACTGTATCCATTTGGATACATTTATAATGAGTGTATACAAAGATATAAAAAAACTCTAATGGATAAATTGTTTGGCTGGAAGATTCAATCAAAGTTTAAAAACTGTCATGAAAATTACAAATTTTCAGTAAGATTTTAAAAAAATTTATAAATATGCGGTTTAATGACAGATTAAATTTTTTAAAAATATACATGCAATGGAAGTGCTTAAAACAAAATGCTTAAAGTATTTCCAGAAAACAGATATTCGACTAATATTGCATTGGCTACAAACTGCATAACATTATACAAATTCTGACTACAAAATTTCAAATTTTGTGTCAGTTTCAAAATTAAGGTTTATGTGGTTATTACAATTCTATTTTAAATTTTGGCATTCGCAACGTTAAAGGCGGTATCCAGATCAGAACAATATGCTCAATTTTTTTTCTTTTTCCCTTGTAATTCAAGCTTGATGATCTTTGAAATGAAAATATCGGATTTCCTCCCTCTATAAAAATTCCCCACAAGATGCATCTTATGCGCATCAATTGAAGTTTGCACTGATTTCTTAGGCATCTCTTGGAGTTTTCTGAAAGATTCCAAGATATGCCTACAGGCTTAAATTTATGGTCTTAGCACATACCCTGGAAAAATTTTTATAAAAAAATTATTAATAAAAAAAAATATAATTTTCAAAATGAAAACACTAAGTTTTGCTGAAATAAAAAAACTCTTTTGCGTTTTACGGTAGTCTGGAGATCTACCGCGTTTATCGCTACAACAACAACAACCGCGTTTTACGCCAACGGAAAATTTATTGAATACAAAATATTTGCAGAATCGTTGTTGTATACGAGGGGGACGTTCCACGTCCAGAGTCTGGCTATTTTTTATAGATTTATTACACTTATAGATAAACCGTATTTCTTCTACATAATTAATTTTTTTGTTGTTGTTTTTGTTTAAAATAACAAGTTTTTGCTAAAAAACGTAGGAAAAATCTTGTCGAATCTTAAGTGGAAAATCTTTATAGCAACGAGATTTTTTTAAAACTGAGCTTTGGTAAAATTTTAGGAAATTCAGTTGTGCGTTCCGCTTAGCCAAAATTGTAAATTCGGACGAAATTACTCAAAAACTATCATCTATTGACAAAATTGCATACATTTTTTTAGGAATGTTACACTTTTGGATTCAAAAAATTAGCTAGTGGCAATGCTATATGGAAACTTCTTGTGGACAATAGAGCAACGAGTACGGCTGCCACACCATGTTTTCATTTGGGACCAAAATTCATCGGAAAAGGCACCAAACTTTCGTTTTATGTTATTAATATACAAAGTCTTTATGTTAAAAATTAAAAAAGACTGGGAATGGGAGGGGAATGTAAAAGGAAAGGTAGGGTGTAGGGTGGGGAGACAGGGATCAAACATGGGGAGGAGAAGGGAGAGGCAAGAAGTTATATATATTTTTTTGCAGAAGCTACAATATGAAAAATGCGTCTGTTTACTGGAAGAGTAGTAACATCGCAGGGAGGGATATTATCGGGCTGGAGGACGGGTCAATACCTATCTATATCTTATATACAAAAATTAATGCGATTTTAAAAGTTGCGTTACTTTCATATAGCTTCGTAGTTGTTTATATAAGCAAAGATATTGAAATCGGTTGGTCAGGTGAAGAAGGTATTCGATATTCGGTATAGCGAATCTATAAATGAGTAAATTGTGGTGAGAGGCTAAGAAGGAATTAGATAGGAAGTGGAAGGATTAGTAGGAGTCGCACTAGAAGTGGAAGTGGGAATGGAAATAGGAAGTGTAATAGAGTGGGACTACGACTGGGAATGCAAATGGAGGGAGATAAATGGAATACGAGATGGACAAGAATAATGAAAAAAAAAAAAAAATATGGAGTAAAGATTAGAATAGAATGGGATAGATAGTGAAGAGCGGAAACGAGGCTCAATTTTTAAATAGTGGCAAACAAATACATTCTACAAATATCCCCAATAAAGCATACTACTTACAAATACTACACTTACAGTTACGCTTACCTTACGCTTTCATTCACATACTGCAATTACGCTTGCATTCAGGATTCCCCCATACCGTGAGCATGCATATAAAAAAAGCGAATTCGCAACAGTCGAGCGATGATTGTTTGCGAGCCCGAACGCGGAAGCGAAAGTTTAAGCGATATTCGTTGCAACCCTAGATCAGACCCACATACATCTACGCATAGGTAAAAACTCACTGATGTATGTAGGTAGATACATATGTTGATTTAATTATTTACTTGCTGAGTATCATCTCGTACCTACCTACACTTAAACTCATAAACGAATCCATGGTTCTCTGTTTTGATTTCTCACAAAGAAACAAACAAATCCACCATATACGCTTGTAACCCTGCTCATGGACGCATTACAATGAAAACCTTTTAACGATGAGTAAAATATTTGCTTTTCATTGAGATGCCAAGAGACCACAGTAGAAGCGCATACTCGTACATACACAGCTCGCTTTGCCTGCTGCTTTGGTTTCAGCAAAGTTACCTATAGAGTAGAGCTGGATTCGGTTCGATTTTTTGAAAAATCGATTTTTTCGATTCGATTCTCAAAAAAATCGATTAAATCCAATCGAAAAATTTGTTTACACGGTTTTCACGGTTCGCCAGCTTCTTCCTCTCTCGTGAACTGGCGCTAACTCGCAAATCAAGGGGTACCACCTGGTTCTCCACTTGGTCCTCCCATCGTAGTGGGATTATTAGTGTATTTGATACTGAAATATCATTATTTTTTGTGCTTTTTCAAATTAATTTATAGCAGTAGTACCTCGGGTACCAAGGAGCATGAACAATATTTTTTAGGATTTTCCATTTTGTACGCAGAAATTTCTTCAGTGAATTATGCCTTCTCTTCAATGCTGGCTTAGAAATCAAACAGAGATAAACTCTTGTCATTAACGCTCTATAAATCTCTCTTCGTACCTCTTCTACTATATGCTGATGACAACCGCTACGTAATGTTGTGGGAATGCACGAAGACGCAGATCACAGATAGTATACCCATCGGCACCCGTATTTGGAAGCAGACGAAAGGGAGACCTCCAGTAAGAAGACTTGATCTCCCTTGGAGTTGAAACAGGGATGCTGGCGTGAATTGTTATGCAACGCCAAAACTGTCTAGGCGGTTAAGCGCTAATCAAAGTCACCAACACAATGGCACATAGTCGTGGTGTATGGTTCTAAATAAAACCGAAACTATTTTATTTTGACTATGAATATGAGCCAGTGAAGTTATATTTTATAAAAAATTACAATAAATGTATTTTCTGCCCATTTTGATTAAACAACATTCAATTTTACCCACTATAACTGTAAGATTATCAAAATTTCGAAGGCTAAAAAAATCGAACGATTCTAGAAAAAAATCGATTCTTCATTCTTCGAAAAAAGATCGATTAAATCGATTAAAAATCGATACTATAGAGATGATTTTTGAGAACGCACTCATAACAAATTTTTTTTTCGTCTTTGTTAATATGAACTCAAATTGAATAAAAATTGACATCATTGACCTGTCCGGGACGGAACGATACAAGGTGGCAGCATGGTTACATATGTACCTACAAACATAAATAAAAATTGCATGTACTTTGTTTTTGTTAATTCGATGGACCAATGTCAAAATCGTACTGCGCCGGAAGTTGATGTATCAAATCTAATAAAAAAAGTTTATAATCAGCTGTCCCATGCTGCCACCTTATATCGTTGCGCCATGGGCCTGTCTCTGAAGTTCTGCACTGACTATGTCTTCCCGCCATTCTCTGGTGCACGTTTAGATTACCGCTCCGTAGGAGCATAAAATATGTAGCTCCCATAACAACAATTGTGAGATATCGGCTCCGTAATCGTCACCTCTGTGTTGCCTAAATTAACTTTTTTAAGTAGTGGGCCATGCATTGTTCTGGCTTCTGAGTGCCAAGTTCCAACATAAACAAATAGTAGTAGTTCAAACTTCATGGTAATGATACTATGCACCTATGTATATGAATTTAATTTGAACACAAAGTAATAACTTGAGAGTAGTGGTGATGAACAGGTGTTTGTTAGTGAAATGAGTGCAGCCAATTTTTAGAGCCTAAAAACTTAAATCTTTTGCTTCTGATTACAATTGTGAAAGTACAGATATGTATCAGGGCAGGCAAAATAAAAAAAATCGCCTTTTTTCGGTATACTGAAAATATTGTTCAGCACTTCAAAGTAGTTGACCAATAAAAATTCCGGTCCTGAAAGATTAAACTCCGGTGGCTCTCATCGTTTTAGTTTGAAGAGCACAATACATGTACCAATTCATTCCCCGTTCCTAGAATGGAGAGACCGACCCAAGTTACGGTGTAATGCTCGCGGGACTTAATGCTCGCTAAGGCTAGGCACTCGCCGAGGAAGAAAAGTTTCTCAGCTAAGCTAGTAAGGGAGGTACATCTGTATCAAATGTCAAGCAAATCGCCCTTATAAACGATTCTTTAAAATAAAAAGAAAATCGCAACGTATCTAAATATGATTCATTACACTAGGTCGGCTCCTGATACTTCCCGGAATGAAAATTTTCTCAAATTGTAACTTGGTCAGAAAACCCCTGTACGGAATTCCAAACGAATCGCACCATAAATTAGATATTTTGGAAAAGGTTGATTTCTAGTCCTTTGCCCAGAAAGAAAAGTTTCTCAAGTTACTAGACCGTATAGGGGATCATTTCAAAGTCCGTCACAGTTAGTGTTGTTCCGATACTACTTTGTACTCGATAGTACAGATACTGAGTACAAGAGAGTATCGGCACAGCACAACCTGTCACTCGATACCAAGAAAGTATAGAGAAAAAGTACTCGATATTTACTCGTACCGCACTCTTTACTAAAGCTCAGTAAAACTTATGAATGGTAAATTTATAAATGTGCCAAGAATGATGTTGTTTTTATTTTTATTTTCGGCCTTTCAAAAGTTATATCAAGAAGAATTTCCGAGCTCTAGGCCACACATATATATTAGTAATAAAAATGCAATTGATTATACCATATATGTTGTATTTATTTATTTTGTCGATATTTCGATTTCAATTAGAAATCATCTTCAGGGCTGTAAGAATGTTAAAATTGAAACTGAGTTTTTAGTTAACAAACAACAATTTTCTGTGCAGGGCTCAATTTATAGAATATTTATACTCCATACAACTGATTATTTAGAGACCACAATTATAGGATACTGTCATCCCGTTTTTTTTCTGCCGTATGAAGATTCTTCCGGATAACCGGATCGCGAATAACAGGTAAAAAGTCTTAACCAGATTTATTTATGTAGGCGGCTATCCGGTAGACACTGTGTCTCGTAAAAATCCCAAAAATAACATTTATTTTACCAATTTGAAAAAAGAACTATGTATTATTTTCCGACCGAAAAGGCAAACTCAAAAAACAATTATTAATTAAATTTTTATATAATTAAGCTTATGGGTAATTGTATCAGGAATCATGTTGGTAGGTATTTATACTTTAAAAAATCAGGGAATAGGAGATTAATATACCATATAATCAAAAGCCTGTGATATTTTCTCACAATACCAAGATTAGTGTGCTGCATGGCGGAATCAGTAACAGGTGACTGCCGGAAAGCAGCTGAATGCTACTCTTTTAATATTGTAACGAATTTTAGTGGTATTCCTCTTATTTGAAATCGTCTGCTAACGTTCGAATCACTAAACTGTTCAATAAATAACTCCACTATTCAATAATGCAAAATGGCCTTTATTCAAGTACTTCACAATACTACTACTTCTCGACAGATAGCATGTTTAAATAAAACTCATTCTGATACTCAGCGTTACCTCCTTTTATACTCTGTGATTTCTCGTTCGCATACCTTTAGGCGTTTCTATTTATAGAATTTACTTCTCGTTTACAAGCTATAAATTTCTCAGCTATAACTACAGATGCACGATTTTATAGCTTCTCTCATAACCCATGCGTAGGTATATGTGAGTGATACTTGCACAAATGATTGCATACTTTTGGGGGTATCTAGATATATGAATGTGACTTATTTTGTTTTGTTGATTTGACAATACCTGCTCATGTACCTGCGAACTATAAATACAGGACAAACGACAACAACAGATCAGAATGAAAATCGACACTGATGATGGCACAACGCCGAAACCGGTTTATCTCAAAACCAAATTTGACAATGGATGACGGAAAATCGTTCCAATATACATCATATATGCATGTGTTTGTGCGTTGCTCTCTGCTGCTTGTATGGACATAATGATTAATTTGGTTATGTACATACAAGTCACTGCTCAGTATCGGCTTAGAGGTGATAGTATCCCTTAGTGTTGCTAATATTCGTCACAATATTATTTGACACATCAACTTCTGCCGCAGTATGATTTTGGCACTAGTCCATCGATTTACAAAAACCAAGGACATGGAACTTTTATTTTTTATATATATATATATATATATAATTATATTTTATAATGCGGACTGGGTACCACACTTACATATGTATACGTCTGACGTACAGTTCGGAGCACGAAAATAGCAATGGGCGTATATTATCTATTATATTCTTTTTTCTTATATTCGGTAATGTAAGAAAAAAAATGTCATGAATTTTGTAGCAAGCCAATCTCAAACACGTTTTAGAAAAATTTCAAGATTTTCTTCCATATAAAAAATGTAATCGAAAACACCTTTCGAAAAAAATTGTAAGAAATTAAATCTATCGAAATTCAGAAAACATATATATTTTGAAAGTTTCGTATTCTGCCGAATTTTTTCGAAAATGTTTTTAATTTCGCTTTATATCCGCAATTATTTGAAGAAGGTACTCAAAATTTATTATATATGTACATGAGGGGCACCACTGCTGTGGGAATGGGAGTGAGATTTGGAGGGGGAGGGAAATGAGAGTTGGTGTGGGAGTGTGAGTTGAAGTGAGAGCGGAAGAGAGAGTTGGGGTGCGAATAGGAGTGAGATAAATTGAGTAAGGGGTTAATAAGACTAAGAAGAAAAATTAAGGATAAAGTAGACAATAATACAAAAATAAGCATTTAATTGACGAAATTTAAAAAAAATTACAAATGCTATTTTCGTGCACACAGCTGTACATAATTTTTCCTTTTCGTAATACGCAGGGAACGTACACGCGCCTATTAGCTCTTCTCGTATTAAAGGCCCAAACACAATTTCAGCAGACATCGTCACCAACATCGGCACTCCCCAACATATTCGCTCGTACATTTTTATATGCACATATAAATGTACCCTGGAGGTCACATTTTAGCTGAACTGGTTACTCTCAACAACTAAATATGAACCTTCTATCTACAATGCATATATATGTATGTATGTTAGGCAAAGGTATGTACATACAGCCATTCTTATGCATACATATTTATATTATATATATAAATGTATATGCTTGGGTTTTCACCGCCTCTTTTACCTCCCCCAAACCGACCCTCCTAATGAGATCAACGAGCGCACAAGAGAATGAGACAAAACATTCGATTTCGCTGTACGTGTTTTGCTGACTATGGAAAGAAATCGGTGAGCTTGTTGGAGCAGACCCCAAACTTGTTTATTTGCCCTCTTTTATGATGTTGCTGATGGGATTAGTTTTTAGTTGTGCTGGCATTTGGTGTCGGCAGACAACATTCACCAGGTTAGATTTGTAAGTTCCTATGTATGAATGTTCATAATCAGGAGGGCAGTACTCGGGTATTTTAGCTTTTGTTTGTTCGATTTGGTGGAAGTTAGCGACTGGCAACCAACTCTTGGTGCTGCCATCTCATTTCATATTTAAAAACAAAATTTTGGTGATATTTTTATTATATATATAGATGGTATTCCATCCCATTTCGCCCAATTTTGAACCCGACCCCTTTAGAATTGGCTGAAAGTTTTTCTTCTTTTTCTAGCTTACGAAAGACGTTTTTCAGGATTTTTTCAAATTTTTTCATCCAACTCAAAAAAGTTGTGAATTTAAAAAAAAACACCGTTTTTGTTTTCAAAATGCTATAACTTTTTCAAAAATTTACCGTTTGGGATCTTTTTTTTTTTTTAAATTGCTTTTAAATGTACTTTTCGGAAAAAATACAAAAAAATGTTTAAAGTTTTTTTTTTTTGTAATTTTTCAGTTTTTCGAGATTTTTCGAATTTCGGCATTTTTTTTCTCATAAAAAACTTCAATCAATTCTGCAATCATCCCCACTAATCCCACTGGGCCGATTATTATTATTTTTTTTTTATTTAATTGAAAAAAAAACAAATTTTTTTTTTGTATTTTGTATATTATATATATTTAGAGTTGGACACCGTTTTTGTTTTCAAAATGCTATAACTTTTTCAAAAATTGACCGTTTGGGATCTTTTTTTTTTTTTTAATTTGTTTTTAAATGTACTTTTCGGAAAAAATACAAAAAAATTTTTAAAGATTTCTTTTTCAATTAAATAAAAAAAAATATATCGGCCCACTCCGGGATTAATGGGGATGATTGCAGAATTGATTGAAGTTTTTTATGAGAAAAAAAAAATGGCGAAATTCGAAAAATCTCGAAAAACTGAAAAATTACAAAAAAAAACTTTAAAAATTTTTTGTATTTTTTCCGAAAAGTACATTTAAAAACAAATTAAAAAAAAAAAAAATCCCAAACGGTCAATTTTTGAAAAAGATATAGCATTTTGAAAACAAAAACGGTGTTTTTTTAAAAATTCTTAACTTTTTTTGAGTTGGATGAAAAAATTTGAAAAAATTCTGAAAAACGTCTTTCGTAAGCTAGAAAAATAAGAAAAACTTTCAGCCAATTCTAAAGGGGTCGGGTTCAAAATTGGTCGAAATGGGATGGAATACCCCATATACATTTTTTTGTTGTGATTTTTTGGGTTATATTCATGATGGAATCATTGTGAATCAAACTAAGTGTGATATCTTCTGCATAGACGTTAAAATTCCAAAGTGATTGGATCACCTGATTTGTAATTGACTATCGCTGTCTCATTCTGTATCTCTTTCTATCACCCGCTGAAGATAGGCGGCCCTATGCGCCGCCATATTGAACACCTGTCAAAACGCTAAAATTAGCCATATTGAACATCCTGTTAGGCAGTTGACAGATAAGATATCACACTTCGTTTGATTCACAATGGCTGGAATAACCAGGTGAAGTAAGCCGTCAAATGTCTCGATCTAAATTCTTCTTTGTTCTGTCATTCGGTTATCTGAAAATTTTTCGCCAATGTTGTCCCCGAAAAAGTGTTGTTTTTTTGCATTTTTCAGGAGTAAAATATGGTAGTTTTAGTACTTTTTGCACATAAACTAGTAGTTGAATATCGATGGACATTTACTGGATTTAATTACAGATATTCATCTCTTGAGAATCTTTCGTGTTGGCTTTCATAAGTAAGGCCGTGCTAAACTATTACGTTCATATTGTTGATGTGTCCATTCTATGTATCTAAATTGAAACAGGTCTTTGTTAAAATAAACTATTTGTATTCACGTCATACCCAACAAGGATTTTCGCCTGTGCAGCGCTACTGAAGACTTTTGAGGAATGTTTTTGTTATTCCTGCATCAAGAACACCAAAACTGTCGTATTACATCTTATTTATATAAAAACTTCGGCAAAACAATGGATTTCTAAATATAGTTACAAAAAATAAAAATTGTAGCTCACTGTTTTTGTTTTGCCCTAAGAATTAGACCACTAAGATAAGAGGAATGTTACAGTTATGGATTGTAATGTAGAATATATGAATCCGACTCGATCGGATCAGCATCTTCTGGTTCTAGACCGACTGCCACGGGGCTAGTATATCCCCTGGCATATTTTAGTAATTAATAACTTGGTAACATTAGTAATACATCATGAATTCAACTGTCAGGAGTTTGTGGGGCATCTTCTGATCAAGTTTGTATAATATATTAGAAGGGCATATGTTTTAGTTCCGACTCTCAATGACAAATCAACAGAGCACATGGCAATATAAATGCATTTTTAGGGATGGAAACACATTTATAAGTATTATGATCACTTCCAAGTGGGACTGTAAAACTTTTCACCGAACCCGAAACCCGTTTACTTGCGCAAAGTTACTATAGTTCAACTATATAATGGATAACACCTCTCCCTTTTATGTCCGGTTTTTCGATGAAAGCTTCAGCTTCAGTTGAAGTTGAGATAAGTTTACTTTAGATGTATTTGTAGATGCACATCGGCTGACATCGAACATCCTCGGTTCAAGTCCCGGCCGAAGCAACATCAAAATTTTTATTTTCACTTATTGTAATTTAAATTCTTTTTTTATAATATTTTTTTTTCAGCACTTCTTGGGGATGAAATCGTTTTGACTTTTTATATAGAACCACACCACAAAGGCCGGGAGGGATTTTACACCAACCCTTTTTTTGTGTGCATGAGACGTTTGTGACAGAAAATTGGCACAGGGTGTTTTTAACAGGTTGTGGTTAAAATTTGAGCTAAAATTTCAACCCATTCCCTATTTTAAGCGATTTTTCAAACTTTGTTGACTTAAATTCAATACCTCTCAATTTATTACTGCGTTTTTAATTTAAGTTTTAAACTTAAGTGAACAATTAGTCTGTTATTTTAAAACAAAACTAAAAATCTAAAAATAGAAACTTGGGTTTCTGCTGGTTTTAGAGTATATCAAAGCAACTGGGGAGAATACGATATTACTAAGTAACAAAACTTTGTCTGGACGAGATTTTCAAACTTTCTTTCAATTTCCCTACCTATTGATTCACTTAGATTTCGCTTTTTGTAGGTACCCATGTGTCCAATACCTTAGAAACCAGTAGCAGATTTCAGTAATTTCTTAACAACAATTTTCCCAACTTAGAGAATAATCGGAAGGCTTACCGTCGCTAAAAGAGTTTGAGCTACAACTACTATTCTAGCCTCCTTAGGCCCGAGCTTAAGCTGCAGTTTCTATTTATGTACATATTAGTCGAATAAGATTCTTGTTCTGTGAAAGAGTTTTTTTCTCTTCTTCGTTTCACAGAACAAGAATCCCCCCCTCCCCCCAGTTAACCCTCCTATAGATTGTGGCGTCTGGCCAGACGAGAAATCTTTATTTTCGTGAATAACTTAACTGCTACCCACCCAATCATGAAAAGCTTTAGTGAATTTTTAAGTTTAGAGGCGGTCTTTATAATAATTCCGAAATCGATATTTTTTTCTTTTTATTTTACCTATCTGTTTTTTTTGTACCAAAGTTGATTATGTCACATTTTAGCGTTGTCGTCTGGATAGACGAACATAGCCTACAAGACCTCATAGTTCGTATTCATTTCAAAATGTATCAATGGAAATTCAAACTTTTATCTGGGTAGTCACAGTGTGCGACGAGTTTCTTCAAACTTTTAGTAAAAATTCAAATATTTGTGGATTTTTTTATCTTTTTTTGTACCAAATTTGATTATGTCAGTTTTTAGCGTTGACGTCTGGCTAGACGAACATATTTTTAAGCCTATAAAACCTCATAAATCGAATTCATTTCAAAATTTATCAATAAAATTTAAACTTATCAAAATTTAAATAAAAATTCAAATATTTGTGGATAAAGTTCAAAGTGTAAAATTTCGTCTGGCCAGACGACAACGCTAAGATGTGTTGAATTTATTCATCGGAGGGTTAATATACTATGTACATTCGAATTTCGACTCTTGCGTGTGACAGGTGGGTTAAACTACAGTGCAGGGTTAAACTACCATGAAATTGAAGGGAAACTCGGCCTAAATTTTGCCTAAAAAAGGTACCTACGATGTATGTATGTACATATGTAAGTACAATACCTATACATAATTAGTATTCCGCCTAAATTTTCTTAAATGATTCGATACCTTTTGATTGGAAAAAATCAAAAACAAAAACAATACTTCAGCGGTTTATCTCTTCCAAAAACCAATATAGAGAGTTTGAGAAGAGTACATAAATCTCCATCAATGAGGGAAGAAAATAATTCAAGCTTTTATCCATTTTTTTTTATTTCATTCATGAACATTTACAAATTAACCAATTCTAATTGGAATATATTTGTTTTTCCCCTCTCAACGCATCTATCTGGTAACGCTCTCACGGTGTGTATTTTATAAAACTGTACTTTGAGAAGAGCGGCCATCTTGCTCTATTTACAAAATACGTACTCGGATATAATGCAACAACAAAGGCGGCGCAGTAGCAGCCTAGCAATTATATCTTTACTCGTATAGAGACAAAATACTTGTTTGAACGAGAATGAGATAGTAAACTCGTTCTAGAGTTGCCATGAGTTGTTTATAAATGTAAGTATCTAGGTGTATAGAAGTCCCGCCACATTTTTTCGATTTTGTCTTTTCGGCTGTGTGAACGTGCAGTGTCATCCTCGGTTCATCTGCAATATTTTTGGACTTTTTTGGTTGAGCTGAAAATTAAAATAGGCCTAAACGTTGGCTTCTGTGTTCCATCCTGGCGTTTTGGCGGAGTTGGGAGATGCAATGCTTCCCAGACCTGGAGTTAGGGTGGTTTTCGGCACTCCGAACATGTGAAAGTTAAAATCTGGCGTGGTGCCAATTAAAAACAAAACGCTTTCTATATACGTAACGAAACATAACGGGACAGTGGAAAAAACGCAACAAGCCACATATTGGATCCTGAAACACATATTACTGAGTTTGTGCCTGGCGTGGTACCATTAAAAAAACCAAATTACTATGAACTTTGTGCCTGGCGTGGTGTCATTTAAAAACCAAATTACTATTGTTTTTGTACATGGCTTGGTGCTATTTAAAAACCAAAAAATTAACATTTCGGGAAATAATGGAATTGAACAACGAAGCTACTATGAATAACGGAGCTTTTGTGAATAACGGAGGAACGAGGTGAAATGAAACGACAAATTGAAGACAACCTGGCATTTTAATGGCTCTCATAAGCACCTTGCCATTCGACGCTTGCGAATGAATTGTCAATTAAAATATAAAAAAAAAAAACCCCTAGGCAGTTTTTCGTATAGTTTAACGCAATCTTATGCATGATGAGTAGATTGCACGTATTTTAAAGCAGAACGTCAGATCGAGCTACACTGGCGCAATCTGACATTGAAAAGTAGCCAATTTAAAACTTTTGTTGCAAGGAAAGCATACGAAGAAGAATTCCACATTTGCTTTTCCTAAGGGTGCTTTACACTTTGCAAGTGCATTTATTTTTCCAACTTATTGGTACTTTTGTAATAGTAGAGAATTGCAATTTAACAAATGAAAAGGACTCGAAATGTGTTAGCAAGTATTTTTCATGTAAACTGAGAATATTTATAACAGTTCTTCGGCGAAATGTTGTACGTGAATGGGCAAGGCGAAGCAAACTTCAATTGCCAAGTCCGAAGTTCCTTTATATTTACAAACATGATATCTTGCAAGATTATGGCGATGTTACTGGCATGCATAATATTGCGTTGAACACATCTACATGAAAACATCATTGTGGCTCATCCATTGAACAGAATACACTTTTTTTTTTAGTTTATATCTGAAAAGTAAGGTATCTAACATCATACCCGTTGAAATCAAAACCTTTGTCAAAAGAAGATTGGAGTATTCGAAAGAAAATTACTCCGAATTATTAACGGCCCTTAAGTAATACCGACGGCATATGTATATCGCAGTAAGGATAAATATGATCTCACTCAGAATATTTTGATATTTACTAGCAGAAAAAGAGGCAGTTGGTAAAAAAAGTTTGGAAGAACTGATACCAATGCGGGGATGAATTGCGCTAGTTACGATTTATTTAAAAAGTGGGCACAGTTTCTTTCCTAGATACCACTTTTTACTAAGATTTCTCAAAAATTCCTCAAGTACTCCTGTTTAATGTTGAGCAAACAGACGGACATGGCGTTTTTCTTTTTCTAAACATTTCTATATATGGAGGGATATACTTATCTCGATACCACTACTTTGTAATACGTAATACGTAAGACGAATAAAACTTATATACTTTGCGAGCTATAGTATCGATACTATTGACAACAGGGCAGAAAATGTGACTTTCGAATTTTTCAAATGCACTTTTTATAAAACGAACTCACATTTTGTTCACCTTTTACATTTACATTGCAATGTAAAACGAACTAAAAATTACCGTTTTTTGTTGGAAGAAATCAGCATAAGAATTTTTGATGATTAGTTCTTTTCCGCATAACTAATTCAGCTGTTTTATGCGTTTATGGCAAGGACAAGTATAACCATGCTTTTGAATAGCTTAGGCAATTAATCCTCATATTTCATAGAGACAAGGGGTAACAGATTTAGTTTCGAAAAATTAGAACTGAAGCGGGAATGTGAAAAAGCATTTTTGAGAAAACATTTTATATATTACATATAAAAAATTTATGTTTTCATTTAATTACTAACAATCCGTGCTGCCCATCTGTGCCCGTATCGTGTTTACGATCCGTGATCGAGATAAATTTTTGAAATTACAATAGCTATGTAAAGCGATTCACTATTTTGTTTAATAAAAAATCGACAACGGTAATTTAGTTAAACAATAATTTTCATTATTCTGCTATTCACTTACTTTTGCCAACGCCAAAACATATAGCAATATACAAAATATATAGCAATTTTGAATTATGACTATTTGACTACTCGTACATTCACAATTATTTCATTAAAAAAGGCACATTTCACAATAATACAAGCAAATTTAGTTACTCTTTACGTATAAAAAGAAACAATTTTAATTAATACACAACAAAGTTAAAACTTTTTTGCAACAAGATAGTCAGAATTTAAAATAATACGCTTTATGCGTAAAAAAACTGTTCACTTGTTCTTAAGCACATTGACACAACTAAAAATAGTACTCATTAGTTGATACAGCGCAAGCGATGCAATCAACACCAAAACTGACATAACGGTAATTTTCCAGTTAGAGAAGAAAATAATGACAACGAAATTTAAAGGGCAGTTAGAGATGTGTACTGTGAATTGGTTTATAGGAAAAAACCGATTTTGGAAAGTTTTAAGTTATGACTGTTTTGTAGTTAGTGTGCGATATACTAAAATTTTTACGAATTGTTTACAGACTCATATTTATCCTTCGATTGAAAGTGTTTTTCCATTCGTGATCGTACAACACGATACGGGCCAAGATTTTCCAAAATAACTCTTAGCCTTTTAAACTGAAAATATAATGCATGGCAACCCAGCAACGTTAACACTCATCTTGCTGCACGAAAGCAACGGCGCGCATCAACGAAGGGGAAGAAGTTCACGTCATCGTCGATATATATATATATATATTCGTTGCGGATTTTGTCACCATGAACCGAGCGAGCGCCGAAGAGTGAGCAAGTTTGACGAACGAAATTCGATCGAACTCAAATTTTTCAGTTGGAAATTTTCTACGTTGACGAGTAGTCGGGAGCGATAGAGCAAAGAACAAAGATTTTGTTTGTGAAATCAGCAGCAGCAAAAGCAGTTTTTTTTTTTAGCTGGCTAACTGCTCTGTGAGATTTTCATCCATTTTTGGTGCCCACTCTGAGAACAATAATTAATTCAGAAGATTCTTTCATAAATTTTGTAAAGCGGGAAACTTTTAAAACAGAGACATAAGCCGCATATATTTGTTTTTGTTGTGTCTTCATAAACAATAAAAAGTGAGTTGTTAAGCGCATTATTTAAATATAATTTACAACAAAGTGAATGCAATTAAAAATTTGGTAGAATAAATTAATATATTCTTGTATGAACATCTGCAAATGGAAAATATGTTATTACATGTCCATACTTTAGTGCAAAAAGTGTTCTATCACACGACTGATAATTTCATTTTATGTTGTATAGAGAAATCGACAATTCGCTACTTCACTGTACGATGTGCTGTGAAAGAAAAAAAATTTTATTGAGTTTTTGCACAGCTCAAACTGTACAGTTCGTGAATAGTATAAGCATTCAGAAAAGTGATACGGCGAAAAAAAAATATGTTAACTCGTGCATAGATGAAACTCGTGAATTGTATATCATGTGTGGGGCCAATGCAAAGTCTGGAATTTGAGCTAAAGTCGTTCGAATTGTTTGTAAAGTTATTTTCATGCTAAAGAATATCCGTTTGTGAAATAATTTTTTTTGCATTTAAATGGTTTTAATTATTGCAATTTTAAATGCATATAAGTCGCAAATATACATACATACATACATGTCTACACACATTTTCCATTTTAGTAAATATCGATATACATATGTATGTATTTTGTAGACCTCGTAAACGAGCGCAAGTATACACATACTCACTCGCTCTTGTACTCACATCATTGCCTGCTGAATCAACAATATACCTGAGGAGGCGAGCACACGTATTTTTTTCTTAAATATTTCCACTCTTGATTACGTTGGGTTGCTTTTGGGCACAGTTCACTTTGTTTTTGCTTTTTATATATATCTGACTTGGTATGTATGAGCTGACATTTACTTTGCGTGGCGATGTGTGCAATGCGCAGTAGCAAAATATTTTGGGAGCGCAGTCGGGTGTGGGGTATGCTTGAACAGAAGGTAGTGGCAGTGATGCCAGAGAATTTTTTATGTCTATCGAAATGTCCAATTTCAGTAATAAAAACTACCTTTTTTAAACGGTTTTATTTAGCTTGACACTGTGTAGCCAGTCGGCCGGCTGTTGTTTACGAATTTTGTAATTAAAATTTAAGTAACTTCCCGATAAGCCACAAGCTTGAAACTCGGAATATAGGTCAGAACTCGTTGACAATGCAATTTTAAAAAACTCCGATAAGTGGCGCATGGATCGAATATTTCAAAAAAAAAGTATTTGTGGTCCGATTTGGCTCATATTTGGACCATATATTACATACATGAATAGAAAGCGACATATGAAAAAACTCGCCGCCAGGTGGCGCAAGGATCGAGATATTAAAAAATCGTATTTGTGGTCCGATTTGGCTCATATTTGGAACACATATTACATACGGGAACAGAAATAGCTTTCAGAGAAAAAAAAAACTCCAACTAAGTGGCGCAATGATCGAGATATTCAAAAAAATCGTATTTGTCGTCCGATTTGGCTCATATTTGGAATACATATTACATACAGAAATAGAAATCGCCTTACGAAAAAATATTCCGCTAGGTTCGGCAAGGATCGAGCTATTAAAAATACTCGATTTGGATCATATTTGGAACAAATATTACATACAATAATGTGGAGTTTGAGGAGGACAAGCATACGTGGCGCTGAGTCGAGTAAAGTCTTTGGAATTATTATGTATTGAGGACTTATATTGTAACAAATTGTAAGGAAAGAGTCCTTGTAATAATGAGTCACTAAACTAACTAAATAGAATGAGAAATAATAGGCAATTAAATAAAGACTAAAAACTTGAAAATAAAATAATAAATTTTTTTTTTTAATTAAATAGTTTTATTGAAAACAATACTTACATCAAGTAATAATAATACTAAAAGCTAGAAAATAATTAGGTAGTTCCTAGGTACTAGTCACCACACTCCTCATCAATCTAGGGCGTTGATTAGACAATTAAAAAAAAGCGTTGGTCGCATCAAAATCGCATGGTCGCGGAAAATAAAAATTTGAATTCGTTCAAAAGATATTAACGAAAAACCGAAAAATGACCCCAGGGGTCGGATCCATAGTATTTTTGCGGCCGCGCTTATAGAAATTTGTCCTGGCCGGTCGACCAATGGGGGTGGGATCAAAATTAAATGCGTGCAAAATCTCTTTGTATACAGTCCACAACCACATGTCTACTTCAACTGCAAATACCTATCTCCGGATTTTTCTTTTCCGCCTTCGGCTTATTGTTTTCTTTATTAATACGCGTCTTTTGACACCTCTCGATATTTTTGGACGCGTATTAGCAGTCGACCACTGTTCTAGACTTTTACCTAATTTTTAGTTCGATATTATTTAAATGCGTGTTTTTTTTAGTTTTTTTAAACTTCATATATTTTACGGTCTAACGATTTGTATAATAAACAAATGATTGCTTAAAAATACATAATTGTATTTATAATAAGTTATTTTAAATTAGAGTATTAAGTTAATAATCTTTAAATTCATCAGTCTTGAGTTTTAGCATCAATATACATACATATGTACAGAATTTTTATTAGAAACGATCAGTTTATTATCCTCCCATTTTTACTAGTTTTTCTTGTGTAGGTTATCATATAGTACCTACTTGGTATTTGGACACGCTGGAAGTATTTTGTTGGCATTTAATTTGTAGCAAACGCTGTCAGAAAGGACGAGATTCCGAACAAAAGATATTTTAATAATATTGCTCGTTTTATTATAAGCATATGTAATCCAAAATTTTAGTTCTTACAGATTTTAAGATACCTCACAGTAGTCGACTGGTGACATTATGTTCACATGCATAGAATACTCCAAGCAAATATCTGGTCTTGACCTTTGGAAAATCAAAGTCTTGAACGTCTTCAGAAACGTATCTTTGTTGTCCGTTGTTTTGAGCTTTTAAAGTCATAATATTTCTATTGTATCACCATCACTGATTGACCCATTATTACCAGAGATATATGTATTTCAAAATGAACAACTATTTTTTCTTGTTTTGGCATCACTGAATGCACATACGTGGACGTCATCATCGTGTACTGCATTTTTAAGTATTTATTTCAGGGAGGGTGTGGGAGAGACGTTAGCGACAACTTCTACTCTTGCAAATGTAATTCAAGTACAAACGAAGAGGAAACATGAGCGTATGAGAGCGAGTGAGACATGTGGATGCATACTCGCAATGTTCGTTGCTCCATGTTCCTTGTTGTTTATAAACTAAAAGGGGTAAAGTTGATGGCGGATGCAAAGTTGGAAATTTCCCTTGGCGCTCTTTGGTTTTACACAATAAAACAAAACAAGTTATAAGGAAAAAATATAAAAGCACTATGGTAATGTAGAGAAAATTATAAAAAAAGAGCATGCATGCATTCAAGTCAAGTGTTAGGCACAACACAACAAGTAAAATACTAAATATTGGTTTCGACTTTGTGTGGAGTTTAGGTCTTTGTATGGATCATTAGAAAACATTTATACATTTACTTTTGCATTTTAGAAATTAAAGCCACGTACTTAAACATATTTTTTTTTTGTTCTTCCCATTACAGTTTTAAAATTAACCACATAACATTAAAGTCGTACAGGCCTACACAGATATATACTGCTTCCAGCAGGAAGTCAAGCATATTGAAATTAAAATTTTTTGAAATATTAACATACTGCTAAACAACGACGACGTTTAACGCCGTCGTTGTTAAATTGGCCCGATGATGGCATTACCAATGAACTCACTTTATTCCCTTACATGGGGAGACTATGGCTCGTCGCTTGTGACGGCCATTCAACTTTTACGCTGTCACAATGACTTGGTGGACTGCACTTTGGCCGCTGGCGGGCGCAGTTTTCCAGCGCATAAAATTGTATTATGTGCTGCATCGCCGTTTCTATTGGAGCTGCTAAAGGTAAGTTAACTATATTTGTATGTATATGTACATACCTACCTATTCATATTTTCAAGATAGTACGTTATTTTAATTATTGTAAGAAGTAACTAAAACTTATAAAGTAATCCAACAGGTCAGTTGGAAAGAAGTAAATTTATTTTAGAAGTTGGTAAAAGATGTATCCCGGTACAATAGCCAAAAAGTTAACTAGTGTTCTCAGTGATATCCACAAACAGGCGTGGGGCTTCTATGCCAATTGCCCGGTGAATCCAGTACTTAGAAAAAATACCCAGAACTAGCAGAGGACAAACGCACTCTCCCTAGGGAGACGAGCGTCACTCTAGCTCAACTTCGATCTGAGTACTGTAACAAGTTAAACTCTTACCTATCCAGAATCAACCCCGACATACAAAATGTATGTCCTGATTGCAAAGTGTCCCACATGACGCCAACCATCTCTTCAATTGTAATGTGGAACCAACACCTATAACACCCCTCTCATTATGGTTCACACCTGTTTCCTTGGACTCCCGTTAGAGGATATTGATGGCAATTTGTTATCGATCTCACCTGTTGGATGGGGCGAAGCACTGCTACAACAACAACAGTTAACTAGGGACAGGTTGAAGTCAAATAATTTATAGTATTTCAAAGTATTTTACTCCTTCAATACTATTGCCTCACTTAGTCTATGTGAGTTCCCCTTGGGCCGGCCAGTTCAGCCTTTTTGGTGTTCTAACAAGACTAGGCACTCATAAGTATTCTTGCAGGGGCAATTCAGTTTTTAACCTTTTCATAAACCCTTCACATCAGAAGTCGAAGCAATTGAAAAGAACGGCCGTGTCAGCATGGACTTTCTCATGTTCATGAGTATTGATACAAATGAAAACATTTTTACGATGTTCGCTTAATGGAGCAAAAGGCCCTGTATGAAAAGGGAAACTTAATTATTTTGTTAAATATAATTGTGATTCGATATAAGATAGATATTTGCTAACATATTCTGTTTGCTATTCATTAGTTAAAAAACACTTTCTGATAGAGAAAAACCAATTGGAACAAGTAAAGGTGTCTAAGTTCGGGTGTAAACGAACATTATATACTCAGCGTTGGCTTCAACTGTACATTTCATTTCAGATAAATTAATTTTCTAATAACACCCGTTTAAAAGAAAAATGTTTCCCCATTTCCTCTTACAGTAAAACTTGATACGTGAAATATCGTTGATTCAAAACTATTTTTCGCTAAGATATAGCTTTTTTTTCGTCTACGACCCTTTTGAAAATCTTTTATATAAAAGTGGGAGTGGTCTTTAACCGATATCGTCTATTTTTTCTAGAAATATTTCCTGCTATAGGGAAATCTGTCTACCCAATTTTATTACGATCCGTTAATTTTTCTTTGAGTTATGGCTCACGAAACAGAAAATTGCTTAGTCATAAAAGAGGCGGTGCCACCCCCATTTTTTCGAATTTAAAGTTTTTACTATTTATTGTTATAAATCCACTTGGCAAATGAAATACCATTGATATAAAACACTTTTTTGCAAAGATATAGCTTATTTTATTCGTCCACGACCCTTTTATTTTATATAAAAGTGGGCGTGGTCCTTAACCGAGTTCGTTGATTTTTCTTCAATTAATTCAATTTTGTTACGATAGGTTTAACCATTTTTGATTTATGATTAATAATATTTGTAAAATTGATTTTATCACAAGTGGGCGGTGCCACGCCCATTTTAAATTTTTTTTATCAAGAGTCATTATCAGTCCACACGTCAAATTTCAACATTCTAGTTGTATTATTTACTAAATAATCAGTTTTTTTGTATTTTCCAAAATGTTATATATATATAAAGTGGGCGTGGTTATCATCCGATTTCGCTCATTTTCAATACCAATCTATTCCTGGTCCAGGTAAGCTCATGTACCAAATTTGGTGAAGATATCGCAATATTTACTCAAGTTATCGTGTTAACGGACAGACGGACGGACTTGGCTCAATCAATTTTTGTTCGATACTGATGATTTTGATATATGGAAGTCTATATCTATCTCGATTCCTTTATACCTGTACAAGCAACCGTTATCCAATCAAAGTTAATATACTCTGTGTGCAAAGCGCGTTGAATATAAAAATACGAACGAAGTGGAAAAATATTTTCAGTTGCAAAGTGGGAATATAATCATAGCCAAAATAACTGTCAAATTCCTATGCTTAACTTACATCAGAAGTGGAAAATTGCCATCTTTTGTATGTCAAAAAGCGCTAGTGCCACAAGATTTGTTCTTCCAAGTGCAAATACATGCTGCAACCTACTCATCTGTCAATGCATGATGCTGCATCAAACATCTTATCTATAGAGGCTATAAGCCTCTGTGAACGTTATTAAGGCAGGATTGAATTAACATTTTTGATCATTACGCTGTTCATAAGAGTGTCATGTTTGTTGTAAATTTTTAAATTTTAAGTTGTTTCCATGGTTTCCAATAAATACGAGTATAAAATTTCATTGTAGTATAGCACATACGACAAAGAGGAGACAATGTAAATTCTCTAAATGTTAACAAATTTCAACAAATCAGTTATAGTACGGCAAGAGTTTAGTAACTTTAGTTAATCAAAACGCAAAATATTAAAGGAAGCAGTATGATGGCGCGCACACCGCTTAGAAATTGAGCTATAAATATTCATAAAGAACATAATAAGCTGTTAGATGTGAAAAAAAATTAAGCAATGAAAGCGGTATCGTTTGTTTGTAAACAGAGATAATTTTTCAAATTGGTTAGTTCTTGTTTGGATGGCTTTTAGAGAATCTTTTAGCTATGGGAGGTAATTGTAGTTTAGGCCTCAATCTGAGTATGATGCGTCTAATGAATCTCTCTGTGTACATGCTCAACTAAACTCATACAAAACTGAACACAAATAAATAGTCATGGTGGTACGCGTGCTCACCCGCACGCCGTACCACTTGCACTTTGCGCTCCGCCGCTCTACAACGTGCTACCCTTCTCTATATGTAGGTACATATTTTTGCTCCAGAGATTTTCACATGTCCACTCTGACTCTAGACGAGGACTGACACGGTTTTTGGCCTTGCTTGCAAGGAGCCGGCAATAATGATAGAAATTGACATACAAACTAAAAACATGTTATCATCTGAGCTCAACGAATTTAATGAAATCAAAAATTCAATGTGTGCAGGAATTGAGAAAAACTGATGCAGTTTTGTGCTGCTTTATAGCTCCAGAGACTGCTATCACATGCTTTGGGTAATAGCTGCGTTTTTCTTTATTATTTTCAATATTGTATTACATTTTTATTTGCTGTCCAGAGATTTTGCGGAGAAAAAATAATAATTCTGACTATTTATTGTTTGTTATTAAATGAATTTTCTGAAGAGTGCTGTAAGCGAGTGGAGGCGTTAAGAGTCACAAAGCCAAAATGTAGATACCAATTCGACCAAAGTGTTGGGAGATGAGTGGCGGAGCATAGCATAGCAAACACAGCTCGGCGCAGCACCACCACTTTAGTGTTCTGCCATGGCAGATTTTTAGAGATTTCTTTTGAAGATTTCTATAAGTAATTGAGGCGAATGAGGGAATATCTCCCTCTTTATTTTTTAAGTGCCATGTGCTGCGCCATGACATGATTGCAATCATTGCCTCTAGAACAGGTACGCAATAATTCCACACATTTATGTTTATTCTCGCTTTCAACTAAAATAATTGTCTTGAATTTGCGAACTCAGCTCAGAGCGGCGACAATAATAAGAGTCGTGTTATGCCGGCGGAATTGTGTGTTTTTTTTTTGCGCAATTTCAACGAAATAACCTAATAAATTTAAAGGCTCCATCTCTATCGCTCATATTAAATAAGTACATATATACGCTTTAATATTGCTTTTTTATAAATTTTTTAAATTAAAACTTATAAATACATAGCTGATTTGTTTTATCGTAATTTTCCATTCGAAAACATCTAAATTTATATCTACAATGTATCGTGTAGATATAAATATCGCATTATTACATACCTACATACATATATGTATGTAGGTATATATCTTATTTTTATTTTACCACATCCACTTTACACACGTACGTAATTCAAAGTAGAGACACAACTTTGCCGCCTGTCCCCTTAACCGCTCCTGCTAGGAAACGTGACCAACTATTTTCATATGAGTGAGTGAGTGAGAAAGAGCGATGAGCAATCGAATTCTGTCCGCCTCTGTTTTTTTTATATATGGAAATGTTAAATCCAGAGTGAGTGCACGAACAAGTACTTTTTTCCACACTCACACAAGAGCATAAAGGAACTCAAATATATATATACATCCATGCATAAATAGCTGTTGAACTGAGTACATATCAGTTATTAGGAGGGAGTGTACAGGCAGTGCAGGCAGTCGCTGCTTTCTACAGCGCATGCTTTCGCCAACGTACATTGATCTCACGCTATATTGTGCTTTGCTTCGCTCGGTTGACTCGTCAGCAGTTCCCATTTTAGTAATAAATTACGTGCTAAATATGTATGTGAACTGTGTACCTGCTGTTGCCCCCTTTTTTTCCATTCACTCATGCTCGATAAGTCTAGTACAGGGTTGCCACGCACGAACTATTTTCTACCAAGAACCGTCACCATAAATACCGATAACCAACAGATCTCCACTGAAATATATTGGTAACATTTTAAGATTCACGTGCTCTGTTAAAAATAATTAAATAATTATATATATTTTAAAGCAACAACATCGCAGAGCACAATATGTACATCTTTTCTGTTTTAGTTCAGAAAGTTGCAATTGAAGTTCAGAAAATGACAATTGGAGATCAGACTTTTCAATTGTACTACATTTAGAATTTTCTTAACTTCAATTGTAATATTCTGAACCATGATACAAAAAATGGAGGTAGTTTCATTTAGTGTGACGTTAACCACTTGACTTTTGCGGGGACAATGACAAATTCAATAAAAACGAGTATCATATTAAGGGATACGACTAAATTACTTTCATAGTTATTTTAAATAAAACAAGTAAGGAAGGTTAAGTTCGGGTGTAACCGAACATTACATACTCAGTTGAGAGCTATGGTGACAACATAAGGGAAAATAACCATGTAGGAAAATGAACCGAGGGAAACCCTGGAATGTGTTTATACGACATGTGTATCAAATGAAAGGCATTAAAGAGTTTTTTATGAAGGAGTGGGCCATAGTTCTATAGGTGGACGCCATTTAGGGATATCGCCATAAAGGTGGATCAGGGTTGACTCTAGAGTTTGTTTGTACAATATGGGTATCAAATGAAAGGTGTTAAAGAGTATTTTATGAGGGAGTGGGCCATAGTTCTATAGGTGGACGCCATTTAGGGATATAGCCATAAAGGTGGATCAGGGTTGACTCTAGAATGCGTTTGTACGATATGGGTATCAAATGAAAGGTGTTAATGAGTATTTTAAAAGGGAGTAATCCTTAGTTCCATAGGTGGACGCCGTTTCGAGATATCGCCATAAAGGTGGACCAGGGGTGACCCTAGAATTTGTTTCTACAACATGGGTATCAAAAGAAAGGTGTTAATGAGTATTTTAAAAGGGAGTAATCCTTAGTTCCATAGGTGGACGCCGTTTCGAGATATCGCCATAAAGGTGGACCAGGGGTGACCCTAGAATTTGTTTGTACAATATGGGTATCAAAAGAAAGGTGTTAATGAGTATTTTAAAAGGGAGTGATGCTTAGTTCCACAGGTGGACGCCGTTTCGAGATATCGCCATAAAGGTGGACCAGGTGTGACCCTAGAATTTGTTTGTACGATATGGGTATCAAATTAAAGGTATTAAGGAGGGTTTTAAAAGGGAGTGGTGGTAGTTGTATAGGTGGTCGCCTTTTCGAGATATCGCCATAAAGGTGGACCAGGGGTGACTCTAGAATGCGTTTGTACGATATGGGTATCAAATGAAAGGTGTTAATGAGTATTTTAAAAGGGAGTAATCCTTAGTTCCATAGGTGGACGCCGTTTCGAGATATCGCCATAAAGGTGGACCAGGGGTGACCCTAGTATTTGTTTGTACAATATGGGTATCAAAAGAAAGGTGTTAATGAGTATTTTAAAAGGGAGTGATGCTTAGTTCCACAGGTGGACGCCGTTTCGAGATATCGCCATAAAGGTGGACCAGGTGTGACCCTAGAATGCGTTTGTACAATATGGGTATCAAAAGAAAGGTGTTAATGAGTATTTTAAAAGGGAGTGATGCTTAGTTCCACAGGTGGACGCCGTTTCGAGATATCGCCATAAAGGTGGACCAGGGGTGACTCTAGAAGGTGTTTGTACGATATGGGTATCAAGTTAAAGGTATTAATGAGAGTTTTAAAAGGGAGTGGTGGTAGTTGTATATGTGAAGGCGTTTTCCAGATATCGACCAAAATGTGGACCAGGGTGACCCAGAACATCATCTGTTGGATACCGCTAATTTATTTATATATATAATACCTGCCAAGATTTTAAGGGTTTTTTTTTTCGCCCTGCAGAACTTTTTCATTTTCTTCTACTTAATATGGTAGGTGTCACAACCATTTTATAAAGTTTTTTCTAAAGTTATAATTCGCGTCAATAAACCAATCCAATTACCTCACCATGTTTCATCCCTTTTTTCGTATTTGGTATAGAATTATGGCATTTTTTTCATTTTTCGTAATTTTCGATATCGAAAAAGTGGGCGTGGTCATTTTCGGATTTCGTTCATTTTTCATACCAAGATAAAGTGAGTTCAAGTAAGTACGTGAACTAAGTTCATTAAAGATATGTCGATTTTTGCTCAAGTTATCGTGTTAACGGCCATGCGGAAGGACAGACGAACGACTGTATAAAAACTGGGCGTGGAATCAACCGATTTCTCCCGTTTTCACAGAAAACAGTTAACATCATAAAATCTATGTCCCTACCAAATTTCAAAAGGATTGGTTAATTTTTGTTCGACTTATGGCGTTAAAAATATCCTAGACAAATTAAATGAAAAAGGGCGGAGCCACGCCCATTTTGAAATTTTCTTTTTGTATTTTGTTGCACCATATCATTACTGGAGTTGAATGTTGACATAATTCACTTACATATATACTGTAAAGATATTAAATTTTTTGTTAAAATTTTACTTTAAAAAAATTTTTTATTTAAAAGTGGGCGTGGTCCTTCTCCGATTTTGCTAATTTTTATTAGGCGTACATATAGTAATAGGAGTAACGTCCCTGCCAAATTTCATCATGATATCTTCAACGACTGACAAATTACAGCTTGCAAAAGTTTTAAATTACCTTCTTTTAAAAGTGGGCGGTGCCACGCCCATTGTCCAAAATTTTACTAATTTTCTATTCTGCGTCATAAATTCAACTCATCTACCAAGTTTCGTCGCTTTATCTGTCTTTGGTAATGAATTATCGCACTTTCGGTTTTTCGAAATTTTCGATATCGAAAAAGTGGGCGTGGTTATAGTCCGATATCGTTCATTTTAAATAGCGATCTGAGATGAGTGCTCAGGAACCTACATACCAAATTTCATCAAGATAGCTCTGCAGGTTAACCACTAGGTATGAGAGTTCTTTTGCCCGTTGTACCAGGGGTCACCTTGAGACAAGCTTCGCCTATACACATTCTGTACCTTTTTAGCATTGACATGGATGTGGCGTCCCACAAACGTAACAAATTAAACACCTACCACTCACTGCAGACTTTGGAGGTACACTTTTTCCCAATATGCCTTGAGAAATATCCAATGTACAGGCATGATTATAGGGCCATGCTAGAACAACAAGATTTTTCGTGTTTTTTTTCTGTCTAGGGGTCAAGCTGCCATTAAGATATGAGTCATTAACCAATTTATGAGTCATTATCCACTATTTTTTCAATAAATCTGCATGTTTTACTGTATTCTCAATCGATATGTATGCACATAAATCGTGCTAAAGCATATTATTATTGTCTCAGATGACCATTGCGTTTTCATCCTGAAGGAAATTTCCATCCTGAAAAACCACAATTTCGCCTTAAACAGTAACGGTATGTAAGGCAACGCTTCTAGCAACACAACAAACATTATGAAACTTCAAAAATTCCCAAATACATCGAAAAATTTTGAGTGAAATTCTGAACTTCAATTTTAATTTTCTGAGCTTCAATTTTAACTCTCTGAACTTAAAATAGTAATTTTGAACTTCAATTGAAACTTTCTGTTTTCAGATAAAAAAATGTTTGAGTTTGGCTTAGAAGAGGACAATTAAAGATATTCTTGTCCGTTTTCTTGTGATCTGGATAGCGTGCTTAATACATATATCTAAATATTTTAATAAACGGCAGCCCTGGTCTAGAGTCAAGTCGCGAAATTAATACACAACCACTCTGGTTTTATTTAGTAAAGTTGAAACATTTTTTTCCCGCCTCTTTTTTAAAGTTTAATTTAGCTCTTGCGTTATGTACACACATTAGAGTGCCCCTTTTCCCCACAAAGCAAGGGCATCCTGCAAATTTACGCTTGGTCATGAAAAAATACTCGCGTAGAAAGTAGCGTCAAAGCTCAGAAAGAGGCGAAAAATAAAGCTAAAAACAACCTACGAGGTTAGGTTCAGCTTCGGCTTTAAGCTTAAGCTCCATATAAATGTTTTGCTGTTCAAGCAAAGATCAGGAAAATCTCTGTTTTTTTTCGTCATAGGACTCATAATTTTTCTACTACTAATTTCAAAAGTCTTCCTTTTAGAAAAAGTGGACTTATAAAATTTTTGCTTAATTTTTTATCATAATAAATCGGCTGCTGAATGGAATATTACCATCTGCCGTTTCGAAAACACTATCTTAGAAAATTAAAAAAAAACGCCCTATCGCAGGATAAGTTTCAAAAACATCTTATCTTTTCCATAAATTTTTAGGTAATTACTTTAGATGCGCAGACATGTCGTTTAAGCTCAAACATTTTCCGAACACTTAGGGAAGTAACAAGCCCCTAATTCCTTGTTAACTATAATTTACGTAAATTAGGCATGGTAAGAGAGATAAAGTCTTTCTTCATCTGGTGGGGGTTTCCAACTTTATCTGCTGCCAAAGTCAGTTGTCGATAAGAATAACTTTTGGACAGGGCCTTCTTCATTCATTTTATATGGCATACGTTGCGTCCAAATTATAACTTGTAGGTGAACGTGACTCCGTTGGTTGATGTAACTCTCCCGTTAATACTGGTACACAAATAGACGTAGTCCTTAATAACTTAATTGGCGCTCAAACCTTTAAACGGTTATGGCCTTCGAACAATGTCGCTTCTTCGTTGGGTTAATTGGTGTCAATTGGTCCACCAAGAGCATTTAAATAGTTTTCTGCTCTTCCATAGGCGGGTTTCAATAAATATACTTTCTAAGCCGGAGCATATACTTTTATCGCATAACATGCCTAGCCAGAGTAGCCGCTGTTTTTTAATTAGCTGAACTATGTTGACGTCTCGTTCATCTATCACTAAATCTTCTTCTTTTTCACCGGGACTCGCCGTCGCCAACGCGTAGAGGTCCGTAAATCTTTCGAAGAACTTTTCTCTTCAAAACTCCCAGAGCCGCCCCATCTGATGTTGTCACGGCCCTAGCTTCTGGAAATCAGATTTTTCAACAGTAACGTGCTCTTTTTCCTCCACTACTACATCTTCCTATACCCTTTACTTTTCCTTCCTCTAACCCTCTCACCCTCCTTCCGACTATAAGTTCATCTTGCTGATGATTTTTTTTTAATATTTTTGTCCCTTCGTTTTATTTTAAAACCATTTGTTGTATCTATATCCTTCCAAAAATACAAACAATGAACTAACGCTTAATTTTTATTACAATCCGATGAATAGTGTGTCAGTTTTTATGTGGGTATATAAGATGTACGAATCTGCTCGTTTTTTTTGTGTCATGTAAACAATTCGATGAATAATAATGCTCTTTATAAACAACGTAGTTATCTCAAATAATAACAAACTTCTTTAAGTGCCGGTGTGAGTGTAACCAACCACCTGAGCTGAATGAGCATGAGTACCCATTCCATTACAAACTCTCATAAGGCCAAAGAATATCAAGAAGAACGTTGAAAAATGAAATAGCGCCCAACAGAGCAAACAAAAAATACAGATTTCAGAGACATACACTGGTGGTGGATACTTCGACATCTTCATAAGAGCTTGCAGAGCTATCGAATAAGCGACTTCTTCCTGACGTAGTGCTTAGATATGTACATAAAAAAACGCTCATATTCACTTGCTTTCTGTCTGCTGAGTAATTGCATGTTCAGAGGTGGGAAAGGGCGGTTGAACACGGTTGCCACACCATGCTTTCATTTGGGACCAAAATTCATCGAAAAAATTACCAAATCTCAAAAAAAAGAAGACAAAATTTTTGTTTTATTTTATTGGTATATAAAGAGGTATACAAGAGTGTCGTATTAGTTGTAAACCATACAACTTTAGGATGTTTCCATGGTTTCCTATATACAATTTTACTAGACATAGTAAATGCTTTGCTTTAATTCAAGGAACAAATAAAAATAAAATGTAGTTCATGGTATTATATTTTCGCATTTCTAGAATAAGTGTATGTCGTTCACCAACCTAACGTTGTGAATCTAGTTTTGATCTCAAAGCTTTTAGTTGCAGCATTATGGCAATGAAATGAAATGTATAGCGCAGTTAAGTTTTAGTAAGAAACGGTTCAAAAACTCAGTAGAGCATAAATGAAACTAAGCAATTTTGTTAGTGCTATTTCTATAGATGCTTACTTTTTCTCTTAACGTTTGAACTTTATATCATAGCCTAGATTCAGTAAGTGTGAGTTTGATATCAGGCCTCAGGGGTTAATGGGGTTCTGCTACCACCTACGGGGATAATTTTACACAAAATATTTCTTCCAAAATCAAATCTCTTTTGCATTTGCTTCAAAAGCTGAATATAAAAATAAAATTTTTTAATCGCATTCGTTGTACATTTATAAATTCATCGCCTTCAAGAAATATGCTTGATTTAAGTAAGTGGCAAGTACACTTAATATAAAATAAATTAGTTTCATTCTTTTACTTAGTTTTCAATTCATTAAACTTCACGCTTCATCAGTTGCAATCCCTGTCAAATTTCTTAGCGGCGCACGTGCATATGAAGTACATACTTTTACTTTGACAAAAATCTTTCACTAAGTGTTTAATTTCATTATAATTATAATTATTAAACAAGAGTTTTTTTCATAAGTCGGTTGTTTCATCTACAATTAACACCTAAATTATTTCCTAGGTGAAATGTCGCTGTTCTCGTAAATTTTTATTGACTGAGCAATTTTTTGTGGTGAGAAATCCATTGAATAAATTCAAAATTATATATGCTGCAAATTTTTTGGGCAATATTGTGAATTTTTACCAGAGCGAAAAAGAAAGAAAAGTACCAAAATCGTGGCAACTGCCTAAAAAACCAAAATTGAAGAAAATGGACCAGCGGACCAAATGGGGTTGGAAGGACCATTTTTGGTCCAAATGGACCAAAAGTGGCAACCGTGCCCATGAACAGTATCACAAGAATTATGTTGCTACTCCATACACATAAAGAGTTCCAACTCTCACCATATCAAATATGTATTACATAATATGTACATTAGAGTGCACCTTATAAAACAAAGGAATTTTTCAAGTCTCACTCCTTCAAACGGTAAAAGGAAGATCGAAAATATTTCATGTAAACTTTGGACTCGGTTGGAGATTGTTAAGGGGTGTAGCACAAGGGCAAAAGTTAAGATTCTTCTTAATAGACTCAATAAAATACAAATTATTTTCATAATCAGCTGAGTATAGATCGCAGTATATATTACTTTTATTTTATTCGCCTAACGGAATTGATCGAGCAGTGTCTATCCGTCTGTCTGCGGAACCGACAGCTTCAGAAATTTTTGATCTTATTGAAATTTGGTATGTATACATATTTTTCGGTACGCTGGAGGCGGCCGAGGTTGAAAGGGACCTCGAAAGCCTTAAAACAAGGGGACAAGAGGTAGACGTAGACGACGCGGCGAAGGTGTCGGAGGGTGGCAAAAAGTGTGGTGTTACGAGTAGCACAGCGAAACCTCTAACACCGAAAAGTATCGAAGGTAAAAAAGTAACATGCAAAAGGCGGGCGAGGTTGGAGAGAATCTCGAAAGCTTTGAATCTAGGAGGATGTTGACGTCACAACGAAAGCGGTGGGGTCCAGCGAAGTCCTCATGGCCTTTATATGAAGTGAACGGCTTGTGGACTCAGCACGCGCGTATTTCGCTGAGCAAAAGTAATACTATAGGAGCTGAAGAGTCTTCTTAGAAAGCACATGCTGGGAAAGGTTGCGGAAAGCGAAGCAAGTGGGGACGAGTATACATTTCCCATCGGGATATGAGGGGGAAGAGCTAGCACGCAACACTTACACTTCGATCACGGAGAGATCGAAGATCGAATGCGCGGTGAAAGTTGTTGTTGTTTTTGTAGCGATAAGGTTACTCCCCGAAGGCTTTGGGGAGCGTTATCGATGTGATGGTCCTTTGCCGGATACAGATCCGGTTCCATGAGGAGCTTGGGGTCGTCGGAGCCTCGTCTGTTAGTGAAACAGGATTCGCCACGGATAGTTGAGGTTGAAAATTGGGTTTGGAGAAGATATATATTGCGCTGGCAACCTGAAAAGGTTGCGCTACACAACCCTTTGAATCTGATATTTTAATCGCCTCTTACGACCCGCTGGGGGTGCAACAACAACAATTTTCTATAAGTTTAAATCGCCGGGAGTTGGTGGTATGTTCTCTGCCCTGCTACAAATTTCGAGTGGAGTGCTCGTGGAATGGCTTAAAATAATATGCGACGGGTACGTAGGGCTCTATCATGTACCCCATTCTTGGAAAACTGATCTTGTAGTTTTCCTACCAATGGCGAGAAAGATCAGTCATATGTATCTCAAAGACTATAGCTTAACATCATTTCTAATCAAAACCTTGAGCTGATAGATGAGTATATAAAGTTCAACATGGATGACAAACTGTTTTTTCATCACAACATGCGTGCATATATCAAGGGGCACGCCTGTAGACACGGCACTGCATAGGGTGACTATAAACAGAAAAATCATTGAAATCTAAGGAGTACGCCTTAGGAATCATCTTGGTCATGGCCGGGGCTTTCAATGTTGGGGTGATCACGGATAAATAAAAAAAAAATAAATGTAAGGCGCGATAACCTCCGAAGAGATCTAAGGCCGAGCTTCTCTTCCAATTTGCGTCGTGCTCCTCTTGATTTTCCCTACAAATTGGCCGGACGGGACCTACATGTTTTATGCCGACTCCGAACGGCATCTACAAGGCAGATGAGTTTTCACTGAGAGCTTTTCATAGCAGAAATACACCCGGAGCGCTTGCCACACTGCCGAGGGGCGACCCCGCTTAGAAAAATCTTCTTCTAATTTAAAAACCTTATTTCTAAAATTTTGATGTTGCTTTGCCCGGGGTGCGAACCCAGGGCATACGGTGTGGTAGGCGGAGCACGCTACCATCACACCACGGTGATCACGGATGGTCTTAACTATATTGAAGTATGTACCTTCAGTCCTGACCAGAGGTATCAGCTGCATGCTGAATTATAGGAAGATTACTTCGGAATGTGGGCTGCATGAGGCCACGAAGATGTTTATAAAATTTTGGTCAATTAAATTCTCTTTTTATTTTCGATGATATAAGAAAAAGCTACTATGAGTTTTGTTACTGAAACTATGCAAACCAATTTCAAAAACGTTTTCGAAAAAATTCGAAAACTTGAAATAATTCTACGAAAATTTCTATCATTTTATTTAAAGTCTTATGAATTGTTTTGTGTTCGCAGGTTTTTTTTTATATAGTCGAAAATAAAAAAATAGTTTAATTGACGAAATTTGATTAAAATTGCCGCTTCTATTTTCATGTTCGCTGCTGTATATGTATTTTTCAGATGAAAATTTAACAATTTGTCTGGCTGATTTCACCAGCATTCAAATAGTACTAACACTGATAAGCAAGTTATCCGCCAATAAGTACAAAGAATTTCTCCCTCAAATAACTACTCGAAATACTCGCTTTTCACTGCTTACAGTTTGATTATTTGACGCTGAGATAAATATGCCGATTGTCAGCCAATTTTTTGTTGAGCGTGCTATGTACTCACAGCAGTGGATGACAAGTAGCTGCTGTCGACACACACATCAAAATTATATGTAGCGAGAGGATAGCCACGAGTACGCTTTATCATCCGAATTTCAACGCTTTTGTGTAAATTAAGATTGAATGTAATACGTACGACAGAAAAAATCAAATATGTTACTGTTTTTATAGATTAGTGATAGTGGTTAAGAGTTAAAAAAACCGGTTCTAGCTAAGACATACTAGGACCGGTTCGCGTGCTGATTGTTAACTTTCCAATAGGCACAAAAGACTCGACACGAACTGACTTTCTTTAATCATATCACTGCGATAATTCGGTTCAATATTCGCATTCTTACCCGTCTCAATTATTGTCAGTGTTTTTCTTTCACCATCATCCTCGATTCAAGTGTTTCTTTGTTTGTTTGTTTTGGGATCGTTGGTATTTCGAGATATTGGCTTTTTGGTGATTCAAATATTCTGATTTTCTTGTTGCCTTTGTTGGCTTATTTCGATTTCGGCTCATTGGCGAATCGAAACTTTGGTTTTTTACAATTTGAAAGACTTTCAAAACTTGGTAGCAATTCTCGACTTTCTGGGGTTTTCCAAGCCATCAAGGTCAATTAAAAAAAAACTGGTTTCAAGGAAATACATTTTTTCAAGTTGGTCTCGATCTCAACGCTATATCAACGTCGTTTTTGTTTTTATTGGGTTATAGGTGATGCCAGAATTAGAAATAATGGAGAAAAACCGCAAACAAAATGCCAAAAAAAAAAATCTATACAAAAATAAAAAATAGAATATAAATAAAAAAAGAAAATAAAATAAAAATTAACTAAAATTTTAAATAAAAAAAGAAAGTAAATAGAAAAAAAACTAAAAAGTAAAGAAAGAAAAAAAAACTAAAAAGTAAAAAGTAAAGAAAGAAAAAAAAACTAAAAAGTAAAAAGTAAAGAAAAAAAAAACTAAAAAGTAAAAAAAACAAAAAAAACTAAAATCAAAAAAAAAAACTAAAAAGCAAAAAATAAAATTAAAAAAATCGTGAAAACAAAATAACAAAGGTGAAAAAAATTAATATCTGAAAATAAAAAGAACTAAAAATTTTAATAAAATAAAAAATTGTAATACAAAAAATGAAAGTAAAACATCAAAAAATTAAAATAAATAAAATTTGAAAATGAAAATCAAAATAAAAATAAAATAAAAAAAGAGAAAGAAAAACTAAAAATATGCCAATAAAATGTAAAAAAATATGCAAAAAAAAAAAATGAAAATGAAGAAAAAAATTAAAAATTAATATAAATGAACATAAGCTGGCATCGATCTCAACGCGATATCATCCTCGTTTTTGCTTTTATTTGGTTACAGGTGATTCCACAATTACTAAATAAAAACGAAAAAGAAATTAAACAAAATTGCAATAAAAAATAAAAAAAGGAACTAAAAAGAAAATAATAAAGAAATACAACAAACAAAAAATTAAAAAAATGTTAAAAACTATGAATAAAATTTAAATAAAAAAAAGGAATAAAAATAGTAGAATTTGAAAATCAAGACTGAAAAAGTTAGAAAAAAATTAAAACAAAATATTCAAATAAAAAATAGAACTAAAATAAAAAATGATACATAATATAAAAGTGAAAGTAAAACTATAATGAAAAAAAAATATGCAAACATAAATGAAAATAAAAGAATAAGAATCAAATCAAAATAAAAAATAGAAATGAAATAAAAAATGATACATAATATAAAAGTGAAAGTAAAACCATAATGAAAAGAAAAAATATGCCAACATAAATGAAAATAAAAAAATAAGAATCAACAGAGGAAATTAAAAAAATTAAAAATGTGGAAACAAAAAAATTTAATCAAAGACAAAAAATAAAATATAAAACAATAAAAAAATTAAAATAAAAAAATAGAAATAAAAATCAACAAAGTAAAAAAAAATAAAAAAAGGTGAAAGAAAATAAAAAACGTAAAAAAAAATAGAAAAAGAAAAAACAATAAAAGTAAAGAAAAAAAAAACAAAAAAATAAAACGAATATAAAATCAATAAAAAAATTAAAAAAAGTCAAACAGAAAACTTTTTTTGCACTGGAGAGATAAAGACAAAGTTATTTTTTTCAATACTCGCTTTGTTTTGCTTTTTGGTTCAAGCCATGATGAAATGAATATTCAGGTGTTCTCATCCCGTTGACGTTCTCCCTTATTCTGACAAGTTCGGCATGCATAATTTAGAGGGTTGTCTATCATACAGAACTGCTTTTCAGTTCTACTACGATCGTATTAGATTTTCCTATACGTTTAGAAATATTATAACTATATAAGCCGTTTAGAGTTGTTTAGCCAAAAAGATTAACGTAACTTTGTATTCCCTAACAGAATATAGACAAAATTTTGCAGAAAACTAATTTATTTGAAGAATTTGTACGAAAAATTAGGTAACCCAAATTTATTACTTTTGAAATACACGTAAATACTGGTATTTAGAGCCTGCCGAAAAAGTGAGGTTATGTTGTTGACATCACCTTCATTATTACATCATGGGTTCAAGCAAGAGCCGAACCATTTGGTTCACTAATGTATCTGGTTATCAAGTGTCACTATACATCACTAATGTGCATACATACGCATCCACCAGGAGCATGTGAAAGAGCACTAGTTTGGAAGAAGGTGAGTTAGCTGTGGAAGACGCGGATACACCAACTGCTGCTTATTAAAAGAGCCCATAGTGGGCAATTGGGCAGACATGCTTTACTCTAGGAATTTCATCAACTCGTTTGCCAGCATTTTTTCATGACATTTTCTCTGTTTACGTTTTCCAATTTCCTTTTTTTAGCTTTCACCCTACTCTCATATTCACACATACCTATATACATACATATATGTGTACATATTTTATTCTCTACTTTTGTTTTCCTTCTTTTCTTCTCACAATTAGAATACACCATGCAAGCATCCAGTGGTTATGTTGGCCGGCGTCAATGCGAACGACCTAGAAGCGCTATTGGAGTTTGTTTATCGTGGCGAAGTAAGCGTCGATCATGCACAATTGCCGTCACTATTGCAGGCTGCCCAATGCTTGAATATACAGGGTTTGGCGCCACAAACCGTAACAAAAGATGATTACACTACACATTCGATACAACTACAACACATGATACCACAACAACACCATGTAAGTATATATAATCAACGCTATCACAATCTATGATATTTCGATATCTCTGAGGGGTCGTCTTAAAGCAGAACCACAATATCTTTCGAAATATATGTAAATTTTTTTTAAATTTTAATTTCTTTCTTCTTTAGGACCAAGACCCATTGATTGCCACAATTGCTACCGCCCCACAACAAACCGTACACGCTCACGTCGTCGAGGATATTCATCAAGCTGGACAAATTTTGCAAACCACTACTCATACTAATGCCGCTGGACAACAACAGACTATTATTGCCGAATCGCCTAAAGATGTTATACAACAATTCTTGCCCGCACGCAAGCGTAAGCCACGCGTCAAGAAGATGTCACGTAAGTATAGTTCAGCTTATTTTAAAATAAGCGCAGCGCCCAGTTTGTAGTTAGCTGAAAAAGTCAGAAAGTGCTTTAGATAATTGTGCTCTTTGTAAACCCATTTGCATAACAGGACGGTATATCGGAACAGGAATTTAAAATTTTAGTTTCTCTTTGTGTTGAGAGAGCCTTTAATAACGCTAAACTTGAATTCATCTGGTGGATAGAAATATGATTGGAGTTCACAATATTGTAACGAATTTAGGGAAATTCCGCTTATTCCAAATCTTCTGAACGTTCGAATCACTAAACTGTTGAATAAATAACTCCAATATTCAATAATGCAAAAATGGTCTTTATTAGATTACTTGAAAATACTTCACAATAACACTTCACAACCAATAGCGTGCTTAAATCAAACTGATTGCTGCTTACTCAGCTTTCGCTCCTTTTATACTCTCGGCTGTGTCGTTCGCATACTTCTTGGCGTTTCTTCTTCTAGAATTTGCTACTTAGTTAACAGCTATAAACTTACCAGCTATAAACTACAGATGGACGTTTATAGCTTCTCGCATAGCCATATGCGCGTGTATATGTGAGTCATACTTCCACCGATGATTGCATACTTTTATGAGTATCTCAGATATATGCATGTGTATGTGTGAGACCTACTTTTCTGATAATAGCATACTTTTGTGAGTATCTCTCCCCTGCTGATTTGTTTATGTACATACCAGTGACTGCTTAGTATCGGTTTAGAGATGATAGTATCCCTTAGTGTTGCTAATATTCGTCACAATATTTTGCTTGGAAGGTTGTCGACTTTAGATGAAACAAGTAAGGAGGGCTAAGTTCGGGTGTAACCGAACATTACATACTCAGCTGAGAGCTTTGGAGACAGAATAAGGGAAAAGAACCATGTAGGAAAATGAACCTAGGATAACCCTGGAATGTGTTTGTATGACATGGGTATCAAATGGAAGGTATTAAAGAGTATTTTTTTTCTTTTTTTTTATATACCCAACGGATTAATACCGTCCAATGCCCGCCCGACCGGCGCGAGGGGCGCATCCGCATGACGCACGGATTTTTTTTTGCCGAGTTGTTGATGGGCGGAGATTTGTTAAGCGTCGAGATCTAAAACTGCTCAGCTACAGAATAAAAATCATCAGCTGGGTACTATACATAACAGTTAGAAATTACATAACAGTTAGAAATGATACATATACATACTACATTGTTAAAGAAGTGAACATTTTTGGTTTATTTGATTTTTTTTTAAGGGTTAAGATAGGATAAGACAGTTTTCCTTATGGAAAAAAGTGAATCCGTTATATCAAATGAATTAGAATGAGTGTTAAAATCATGACACAAAACACCGAAAAGGTTCATTGAATTCGAAATTAGTTCTACACTGTCTCAAAAGAAGAAGTTTGTAATGTCTTGACACCCATGATGGGACGTTAAAGTTTACTTCGTTCAAAATAATTGGACTAGAAATCAATCCATTCAGGAGTTAAGCCATAAATATAACGCTCTGCAAGAGTTGGAAGATTGATAAGCTTCAACCGTCTAGTATAAGGGGGGAGATTATATGCAGAGTCCCACTGAAAATTCCTTAAAGAGAAAAGAAGAAATTGCTTTTGTATTGATTCAAGTCTATCTGCATAAACTCGATATTGTGGATTCCAGACTATTGATCCGTATTCTTGTATCGGTCTAACTAAAGTGATGAAAAGAGCTTTAGTTACATAAGGGTCACTAATTTCTTTGGACCAACGTTTCACGAATGAAAGAACACCTCTATCCTTATTGACAGTAGCATTAATATGAAGGTTGAAACTAAGTTTAGCATCTATCGTGACTCCCAAGTCCACAAAATAGTTAACTGATAGAAGACAAAAATTATTAATTACGAAAGAGGCTGCATGCATTTGCATTTATTGAGGTTCAGCGGCATTGAATTTACGTTGCACCAAGTAACTAGGCAGTTTAAATCCGCTTGAAGCAAGGGACATTCTTCGATACACGCACAAGACTTTATAGTGGTACAGATATCATTAATAACTAGCAAGAACAGAATTGGACCAAGGTGACTGCCTTGAGCGACGCCAGAGGGAACAGATCGACCAAAATATGAACCAGGTTGACTCAGAACATCATCTGTCGGGTACCGCTAATTTATTTATATATGTAATACCACGAACAGTATTCCTGCCAAGATTCCAAGGGCTTTTGATTTCGCCCTGCAGAATTTTCTCATTTTCTTCTACTTAATATGGTAGGTGTCACAACCATTTTACAAAGTTTTTTCTAAAGTTATATTTTGCGTCAAAAAACCAATCCAATCACCATTTTTCATATTCGGATTTCACCCATATTTATTACCAAGATAAAATGAATTCAGATAAGTACTTGAACTAAGTTTAGTAAAGATATATAGATTTTTGCTCAAGTTATCGTGTTAACGGCCGAGCGGAAGGGCAGAAGGTCGACTGTGTATAAAAACTGGGCGTGGTTTCAACCGATTTCGCCCATTTTCACAGAAAACAGTTATCGTCATAGAAGCTATGCCGTTACCAAATTTCACAAGGATTAGTAAATTTTTGTTCGACTTATGGTATTTAAAGTATTCTAAATTAAAAGAAAAGGGCGGAGCGACGCCCATTTTGAAATTTTCTTTTATTTTTTTTATTTTGTTGCCCCATATCATTGCTGGAGTTAAATGTTGACATAATTTACTTATGTACTGTAAAGATATTCAACTTTTTGTTAAAATTTTAAAATTACAGCTTGCAAAACTTTTAAATTTGCTTCTTTTTAAAGTGGGCGGTACCACGCCCATTGTCTAAAATTATACAAATTTTCTATTCTGCGTCATTAGGTCAACCCACCTACCAAGTTTCATCGCTTTATCCCTCTTTGGTAATGAATTGTCGCACTTTTTCGGTTTTTCGAAATTTTCGATATCGAAAAAGTGGGCGTGGTTATAGCGTTTTTGTCGTTAGCATGCTGCATATTATTTCAATCCAGTTCCTTTTGCAACAATATCTCAGAAAATTGATATTCTGAAATGGAAAAGTGGTCTTATTCGTATATCTGGTCGGGCTCCTAGTTAGGAAGCTGAAAGCAAATGGAAATAAAAGGATGTGTGAAACACATTACCTAAGGTTGTACTAGAACGGAAGCGGATAACTCTTCACTCTTCTTTTTAGTCCCAAATTTAAATAGGATACCCGGGCTTAGTTCACAGCAAGATCCTGCAAAAAAATTCTTTGTTGGACCGGTATAGTTTATCTAAGCTTATGGCTTCAAGGCAGTAAAGAGCGCTAAAAAACTACAACAGCATCAAAACCACCGATTTTCTTTGAAAGAAGAACCGCCATAAGATTTTCTCTAACTGGGAACAATGGAGAGATCTAAAAGGCTTTCTGAACTACCTACTTTTCGCACGGACTATTATGGTGGCTGTAGGGCTAGTAACAGAAGGTGCTAGTACCAGAGCGTACCGGATTTATAGGGCTGACTACTTCGGTTATACTTACTTGCACCTTCGTAAAGTGCATTCTCGTTACAATAACAACAAAAACCGACGTTTTCGTTAAAGGCGGGGCTAAGCACTGAAAAAAACCGTATACTTATACTATGTTCAAACAGAAAAATAAATTGAGGAAATTTCGATTTGAATTGAGTGCTGTTCATACAACTCGATTTAGCTTACACAATAGTAATTGGATAGCTGGTTGGCTCATCTCTACAGCAAGAATATACCTTTGTTCAGACTGTCAAAATGTGCGTGTTGGTATTAGGCGAATGAAATGGAATGAAAACATAAAACTTTGAAATTTTGTTGTGTTGTAAGAAAATGTGTTCAATGTTTAGGTTAGTGAAATGAAAGACATAAAATCTGCTGATGAGATGCGCCAACCATATAGTTCAGCCATGCGCAACTGACGTTGAAATCTACTCAATAAACACACTATACAAGGTTGCATTTGCAGTTTGAAACAATTTATTACGCAATTTTTTTTAAATTGGCAATTTGTTATTACAATTTATTATATGATAAATTGCGTAATAAATTGCCCAAATAGTATAAATTGCCAATTTGGTGTGTGTTTGAACCTAGTATTACCCGGGCAATCTGACAAAACTACCAAAACCCATGGGCAAAGTTTTTGCTGTTACCAAAAGCACAACAACAAAAGTAGCCGACTAAGCCAATGTCGAAAATATTTAGATTATATTTGATATTTCATTTCAAACCCATTCTAATGAATAACATTTTCTCAACTTACAGCCACTGCACCGAAAATCGCTAAAGTTGATAGTATTGAAACGATTATTACTACACCTGGCACAACCACCACCGTTGTACAACATCAAACTCCACAACAGCAGCAACAACAACAACAGCAACAGCAGCAGCAGCAGCAGATACAGGTACAACAACAAGGCATGGAAAATGGCAATGAACCACAGTTAATAACATCAACACCACACATCAAGAGCGAAATGTCTAAAGTGGAGACAATTGTGACTGTTGACCCAAATATGACACCAATATCGACATTGAACACGAGCGAGGTGAGCGCAGGAAGTACACCAGCCAGCGGAACTAAACCCAAACGCCCTAAGAGTGGTAAGTTGAATGCACTACATTGCACTTATTCAATATTTTTGTTTACATTATAATATTTGTACAAATACTTTTTTTTTTTAAGAATCTCGTTCTCGCTCACAATCGGAACAACCGGCCACTTGTCCCATTTGCTATGCAGTCATTAGACAGTCACGTAATTTGCGTCGTCATTTGGAATTGAGACATTTCGCTAAACCTGGCGTTAAAAAGGAAAAGAAAAGTAAGTCAGCAAACGAAGCGGTGGAATTGAAACTAGAAACAACGTTGACAGAGGCAGGTAGTGTTGTTGTTGCGGCGGCAAATGAAAGTGACTTAGCAATGACAGCAGATGTTAGTTTCCAAACTGTTGATGATTGTAATGACTCTACAGGCGTTGCAATGCCGAACAACGCAACTGCACAAATCATTGTTACACCAACCATTAACCCTGTAGATGTTGCAACAGCAGTCAATCATATGCCAAAGCAAGAGCCTACGACAGATATAGTTATAAGAAATGGCAATAATATGACGAATGTACAAAATGTTATACAATTTGTTAGCGAGGATGTTTTTGGGTCTTAAGCCTAAATTAAAAAAAATAAAAAAAATAAAAAAAATAATTGGGGCGCACATTCGTATGTATATGTATGTACAGTTGCTTATATGCAGTTTTCATTTCCAGAAAGAATTTGTCATCAAAATAATGTAATTTAATTTGCATTACCATCAAATTATTAATTGCTTTAAAAATTTAAGGAACAAATTTGCATTAATAATTAAACTTATGTGCATTACTAAAAAAATAATACATTTTATTTTACTAGTAATGATATTAAAGTTACATTACCAGCTAACAAAATGTATAAAAATGCCAAAAACATGAATTTTTACAGATACTAAGATTCTTTATTTCATTACAATAAAAAAAAATAGCTGTAAATTTTATAATAGTAATGCAATTGATATTGCATTAGCAGTTAAAAAAATATTGCAAATTCCCTGAAATTAATTTTTACAGATAGATATGCACATAAACTTTATTCGCATTTCCAAAAAAAGTACTAAAAACTTCATAGGAATGCAATTAGTTTTAGATTATCAGTTAACAAAATTGTATATACAATATCCAGCAAATTGATTTCTTACTGGTACTGTGATATGACACTTTACCATAAATAAATATTTAACAGAAATTTGTTTACTAGTAATGCAAATAATGTTATATTACCAGGTAGAAAATATGTAAAAAAAATTCAGGAAAAATGTATTGTTACTGGTACTGAAAATTAATTTGCATTACCAAAAACATAAAAACAGTTAATTTTTACCAGTAATGCAATAATGATGTAACTGATGATGTAAAATAAATAAAATGGCTTAAAAATGAACCTGAACTCAATCTGAAATTTGATTTGTATAAGCAGTACATATTATAATTGTAATGCAATTAATGTAACATTACAGTTAATAAAATGTATCAAAATGGCTTGAACATACATTTTTACAAATGCATACTGTGGTTGGGTTTGTCTTAAAAAAAAAAAGAAGTTACTTTTAACCTAGTAATGCAATTGATGTTACATTACCAGTTAACAGAATAAAGAAAAATTCAATAAAAATAAACTTCTAAAGATACTGAAATTTAATTTGCATTTACAAAAATTCTGAGCAGTAAATTTTTTATTAGTACTGCAATTATATTTACATTACTAGTTCAGAAAATATATGAAAAATATAGGCAAAATACATTTTTACATATCCTAAATTTGATTTGCGAATATTTTACATTTGCCTTATCATTTTTTATTCGGATTTACAAAAAAAAAACCAATAAGTTTTACTTATAATTGAATTTTATTTGTAGTGATAAAATTTTACTTGTAATGCAATTTGAATTTCAGTACAGTATTTTTTTATAAAGCAAAATAATCATACCCTCTAAAATGTATTTCAACTGTCTTCGCAGTGAAACTTAATTTTTTACTAGTAATGCAAATCGAATAACATTATCAGTAAGATTTTCTACTATATTATGCATGCTCTACATACGTATTTGGGAGATTTGGTGACCTAAGTTACTTAAAGAAATGGGTTTGTTAAAAAATATAATATTATTCTTTTTATGAATCAAGCATTCCGCATGCTAGTAAATACGTTAAGATTACCCCATTATTGTACAAAAATGATTCCTTACATTTTTACAGACTTATATACTGCAACAAAATGTGCAGTAGAATAGCAAAAACTTGATCAAAATATGTATTCGATTTAGCAGTTAGTATAAGTTTTAACGCTTTAAACATTTTATGCAAATGTCATTTTAAATATACATATACAGTATTTTCCACAATATGAAATAAAAGCAATAAAAAGTTCAATCTATAGCTTTCAATGCCTAAACTAATAAATGCGAATGAAATTTATTAAATAATTATATTTTAATTACTTATAATTGTTTTTTTATATGTAAGACTTTTGCTTTATAATTATAAATTATTTTTGTTTAAATTTTATATAAAAGGCAACATCTTTTAAAATACAAAACAAATTTTGAATAAAATGTTTGATAAAAAAACAAACCTAAACGCCTTGATTTTATTTCATTTTTTGAAATTTTGTTTGAATTGAATTCTGTAGTTAGACATTTTCAGTTATTTTTTTCAATGTTGCTCTCGAAGAAATGTGCGTTTTGGACTTTTTATTATTTATTATCTTATAAAGAAAATACTTGCATTTTTTGTTGAATGTTTAAAGCGATGCTAATTTAAATTATAACCAAGAAACCTAATTCACTACTGCTAGATAGGCACACAAACTTTTGTATCACAATGTTTTAGTATATTCTCTTGCATACCGTTAGTTGGTTCGAAGATAGCCCTATTTCGGCTGCATGTTCTAATTTCCTTTGAAAAACGCTGTTGGCATTGCGGGAAAGATTATAAAACCTTTGAAAAACTTTTTTCTCGAGTACTCCAATCCCATTCTTTTGACATCTAGGTCTGATGAAGGCCTTATAGAGCGTGAACAGACTTCACTTCACAGTGCAAAGCAGCACTTAATGGCAAGAGTGATGTTGAATTTCTAGGTTAGACACTGTTTTTGCTGTTTACTCTACTTTTCCCACCAAACCAACGCTGCATGTTTGCCAGTTTTGACTGACTGCAAAAACACTTCCTAAAATGCCGTTAGTGGTATTGTAAGATGCGTTTCGAACTTTGTATAAACAATACAGTATCAAGAGGTATTTTGCGTAAAAAATGTAGCAAACACGGAATTTGCGTTTCGTCGAAACGTATGCCCCTATTGCCGTTTACAACTCAACTTAGTTGGGTTGTAATTAAAACAACTCAGCTTTAAGACAACTCAACTCCTGTTTGGTATTACGAATTACAACTTATTTCAGTTGAAGTTGAATTGAGTTGCCAACTTCAGAACGTAATGATTTGACAGATAAATGAACAGCTGATCAATTTGTTGCGGAAATTTAAGCATTTGCAAAAGTGATTTTGTTATTAAAAGTTATATGAAATCTATTTTACAATGGCAAAAATTTTGGTGATTGACATCTCGCGAATACGGAAAACATTTGCGTGATCATTCCAATCCCCTGGAACTACCAAGCACCAATTAAGAAAATGTTTAAGTGACCAATGATGAGCTTCTAATGAAGTTATTTTGCAGATTTGAAAGGAAGCATTTTGCTCATTACTAAACACAATTAAGGACCATTTCCGCAAACGCGTTCGAGGGAAGGCTGTACCCCTATTTTAAAATTATGTGCCACACTCCGATTCTTTATAAATAAAAAAAAAAAATAAATGTAAGGCGCGATAACCTCCGAAGAGTTCTAAGGCCGAGCTTCTCTTCCAATTTGCGTCGTGCTCCTCTTGATTTTCCCTACAAATTGGCCGGACGGGACCTACATGTTTTATGCCGACTCCGAACGGCATCTGCAAGGCAGATGAGTTTTCACTGAGAGCTTTTCATGGCAGAAATACACTAGGAGCGCTTGCTAGTCACTGCCGAGGGGCGACCCCGCTTAGAAAAATTTTCTTCTAATTGAAAAACCTTATTTCTAAAATTTTGATGTTGCTTTGCCCGGGAGTTGAACCCAGGGCATACGGTGTGATAGGCGGAGCACGCTACCATCACACCACTGTGGCCGCCGATTCCTTGCTGCTATCAAAAATGCTATGGAAAGGATTTTGGTGTTGGGCTGGACAACATCTACAGTTAATAAAGAGGTTTTAGATATTGAGGAGCATATTTGTGCGAATTGGATTAAAACCCAAACAGCAAAAATTGTATTTTACTCTAAAACAGGATTCCCAGGAGTAGTGATTAGTATCAATGGGACTCACGTTCGCATAATTTCACCTATTTTGGCTGCACCCAAACTGCGGCCAGCCTCGTCCAACTTCGGAATGTCGCTCCATAAAGTTAAAAAGTTATTCAATGTGATCCTTCGTTTAAGGATAATGTGTACGAAACACAAGGCTGTAAACGGCAATGCCACAAAAAGTTGTTAGACTAGACAACTCAACCGACATTTTTTTGACAGGTTGAGTTGTAATCTGTAATACCAAACTGCGAAATTTCAACTCAACCAGAGTTGAGTTGTAAACGGTAATAGGGGCATTAATGTATGGCTGTTTCACCAGTGACATTGCTGACAGTACTTCATCTTGCACTCTTTCACCACAAGACCCATTTTTCGCCTCGATTAGTTTGGGTAGATCTTACATAGAGGCTTGTTAAGGCCAATGCTATAAACATCATCGGCATATACCAGCAATTGTACGCTTTTATAATAGATATGGTCTTATGCTAGAATTATCTTCTCCAGCATCATGGTTGAATAAATTGCAGGATAGGTAGCCACTTAGTCTGAAAGCTCGGATTTTAATTGGCTCTATCCTTGTCGATTCGAGCGGAGTTGAACTTGCAAGCGTAGCCTTCTAATATTCCCTCTTTTTGCAGAGATTTGATTTTCAGTATATCTTATCTTTATAGAGATTTATATGCACTGGTTATGGGGTTCCTTCGAGCTCTAAAAACTTGTAAAGGCAAGAAACAATTGGTTAATGCAATGAAAAATCCTTGATATCACTCAAAAGTTGGTGGAACAATTTTGTTTTCGTTTAAATCGATAATAAATGTTTTACCAATGACTATATCCTTGTTGTTGTGGTTGTTGTAACGATAAGGCCAATCTCCGAAAGTTTTGGGGAGTGTTATCGATGTTGATGGTCCTTTGTCGGATGCAGATCCGGTACGTTCCGGTAACAAGTACCATTAAGATACTAGCCTGACCATCTCGGGAGCGATTAATTATGACCTCATGAAACTTTCTAGGCCACACCGCCCTCCCACCGCTAGATCATTGAGGAAATTAGTGTCGCCAGAGCCTCGGCTGATAAAGAAACAGGATTCGCCACGTGTAGGTGAGGTTCACAATTGGGTTGTAGAAGCTATAAATTTTGCTGGCAACCCATTGAGTCAATTTGGTATTTTGGTCGCCTCTTACGACAGGCATTCCTGCCGCGAGTATATAATAAGCCCCCTAACCCGCTGGGGGTATAATTGTATCCTCTTGTTACGTGATTAATTAAAAAAAAATCGAAAGTCTCCAATTTTTGGAGAGTTTTCCAAACTTCATAAAAGGGGAGGTAGGCATACCTACCGCATTATCCGACGGTTGCTTGTATTCTTAGGAAACTTGTTGAATTTTTATGTTAATTATACTACTGAAACCCAAGAGTTCAAAATTTTACTTTTTATTAAGAATTTTGAAAGTCTCCAATTTTTTGTAGACTTTTTAACCTTTAAGAAAATGGTCGTGTCATAGGTTTTCTAAGTTCATAATACTGTTAATTGATTATGTTATCACTTTTTTCGCCATTATCTCTACTAATTGACAATAACTAAACTAGAATAAAGATTGTCGCCTATGACTGTCATCGCTGCTTGCCTCTGTTCTCAACAAAACAAAAAATATGTGCCAAATCAACTAAATTTTTTGAAAGCTAAAATTTATGTGCATTACTTATTCTAACTCACTCTCAATTACAGATACCGCAACCAAAAAGGTAGTGGTTACAAATACCAGCGGAGCCCCCGGTACTAGCAACGCAGCAGGCCCATCAACGATCACGGCAATTAGCACTATACCACAAGTGCAATCGGTACAATCCCTACATACCATACATACGGTACAAGTGAAAAAGGATCCGGATGCACAACAACAACAAGGTCAACAAACAATACAAGTCACAACGTCAGGTGGAGGTGGTGGTACGCAACAACAAGTGCAGCAACAACAACAAGTTCAACAGCAAGTGCAACAACAAGTTCAAGTTCAAGTGCAACAGGCAACCGCACAACAACAACAACAGGCGCAGCAACAACAACAACAAATACAACATCATCAAATTATCGATCAGTCGGGTAATATAACAACAACCACCACGACCACACAACCAGGTGGGCAACAAGTACAACAACAGCAACAACAACCTACTGGTGGACAAATTGTTACACAAACTGAAAATACAGATGGTACAACATCGTTATCAATTGCGCAAGTGCAAACGTTGCAAGGCCATCAAATATTGGGCAATATAAATCAGGTGAATATGAATGAATTTCAAACGCATCCACAATTGTAAAATCGTTGATGATGAAACACATATGAAATAGGAGAAGTTTGAGGTGGAAGAATTAGAGAATAAATTATTGAGAAAATAGAAATATGTATGTATAAATAAAGCAAGTGCCACCTAGCACTACCTGTAGCCAAATACAAACGCAGTAGCCAAAAACAAATTAAACAGATAAAAAAAACTAGACTTGAGGAAAATAGTAGTTGAAGGTTATTATGTAAAGGTGTTATGTAGTAAATGCGATATGCTCTTGTTTTGCTCTGTTCTTGCTTTTGTTTGATAATTTCAAATAATAATTTTGAAACTCTCCCATTTTAGCAGATCGAAAGCTCGTAAAAGAACTTATTGTAACTCGTATAATATGATTGTGCGCTGTAAAAAAGCAGAACTTTGTAAACTTTAAAGTTGGAGACTTGCAATAAAAAAATTCGAAACTCTCCAATTTTAAATTCTTTTGTAAACTGATTAAAAACCAATGCAAAATGATTGCCATAACAAAAACGTAAATGGTTTTTCTAATAAAAACGTATGTGCTGAATTGCGAAAGTTTTGAGTGTTCTATTTTTGGAGACTTACGATATTTTGGTAAAACTGTTTACTTATTACCTAAAAAAAATTAATTCAAAATTAGAAGTATTGAAAAAAAATCGAATTTTTGAAAATTTCCGTGCAATATGACTGCTGGCCTAACAACATAACGTTAATTCCGAATTCCGGAAAAATGAAATCTGCTATTTTTGGAAACTCAACAAATTTTAGCAAAACGTTATTGTTTATATAGTATCCACTCTTTGTGTAAAATTATAAGACAAAAAATATAAAATGTAGGTTTTCTTTTTTGAAAAAATTTTCTAAATAGAAAAATTAAAATAACTTCGAATTTGGAAAATTTTTGAAAGTTTTCTCTATTCGGAAGCTTGGAATATACAAATGCAAAACATTTAAATTTTAGAACAGGAGGGATGTAGATGTTGATGATTTCTAAGTTTACATCGCCTGACCGGGCAGATATGCCATGACGTTCTAGGACACTGTCCCTGCGGCCGATGTCGGGATCGAATGGAATATATTGCACTGAGTGGTGTATGATAAACGCGAGACCGCCTCCATTTCCGCTCTCTCGATCTTTTCTGTGGACGTTATACACAGAGCAGATCTCGCTGTGAGTTTGGCCTCTTGAATCACAGCAATGGGGATGTTATGCCGCTTCATGAAATCAACTATCTCCGTGATCTTCCCAGTTAACCCATTACAGTTTAACTGCAGAATTCTGAAGTGCAACGGGGGACACGTCGTCACTCTAGGCGTAAGTGACGTGTGACTACGCCTGAGTTGAGGGAGGCCAGGACGCAATTACTGTTGTGGCCCTGGGACTGGACGTCCCTGGGCAGTGTTGCCAGAAACTGATTAAAAATGTGTATTATAAACAAATTGTAAATGCCGAATTTCGAAAAATTTTGGAAGTCTCCTATTTTTTGGAGTCTTCTGAAATTTCAGTATAAAGTTATTGTTTATGTATTATGAAGATTTTGTGCGCAATTATAAGTTGAAAAAACAAAATACCGAAACTCTCCAATCGTCAAAAACCTCGAATCTTAAGGAAATCGCTTTAGAAATGCAAAGCAAAACAAGAATTCAGGGTAAGATATTAAATTTGTCCATTTTCGGTACTTCCACGAGAGCAAAAAAGAACACTTTTGTTAGCAAAAAGTAGCGCAAACTCGTTTCCAATTGATTTAAACTTTAAAGTGGCTTCAGCATAACCTTACATAATAGCTTTTACTGTTTTATAAGATAAAAATATAAATACAGACACGCACCCAAAAACATTTTTAACCAAACACTAACAGAATCCAAAAAACAGTAGATACCCAGATTTGCTTAATTCATCAATTTAAAAATTGCGTTATATTTTTTATTTGAGTTGATATGCGCTTCCTAACGCTGCTGCAAATTCTGCAACTTTTTTCTTTTCATTTAAAAATTCGTAAAATAAAATAATATTATATTTAAACTAAGCAGTGTACAAGTTTGCAAATATCGGAAAAACGTATCACCGACAATCTAACGTGTGTAAAAAAATTAATTCCTGGGAAACGTTTAGAGACCTAATTTTATTGTTTCGCATTTGCTATACCAGAATTTCAAAAGAAAAAGGCAGAACACAATCTTTTTTCTGCCTAAAATGCTAATCTTGTTATCGAAGGAAGATTTTCCTTACACTTCGACTCTCGAAAAAATAATCTCAAATATTTTTCAAAATTGAAAATTTTTTACAAAATTTGCGTATGAAGCTGGTGGTAAAATTTTACGCGTAAATTTTTATTTCGGCTTGTTATTGCATACTTCAAAATAAAAGAAAAAGAGTTTTAAGATAAATGTTAAATGAAAACAATTCGGAAAAAATAAAAAAAAAGCTTAATTTTAATAAACTAAACCTAGGAATGCTATTTATTTGCACTTCACTATACTCTCGCTGCCTTAATTACATACATACATATATTTTCTATGCGTGCATTGATAACGTTTTTTTATTTTTTATTGTAATTTTATGCTACGAACTCACTATACTTGAAAAAAGCTCTTAGTTATTAAAAAAAAATTATTTGCCTTAATTAACCCTTAAGTTTAATTACTAAGCTTATCAAATTTAATTGATATGTTTTTTTTTAATAATTAGGTACTAGGGTGGAGCGACAGAAAAGTTTTTTTTTAGTTTGCGGATAGAAATTTTAGCTTATAAAAATTTCTCTGTTTAGAAACCCCATTTGAAAATTTTTTTATTTAATAATCTCGCAGTATGCATTCCTGAAAATAGTAAAAAAAAATTATTTGAAAAAAATTTTTTTTTTTTAACTTTAAAAAGTTTTGAGTACATTTAAAATTTTTTATATTTTAAATATGATTTTCAAATAGAAATAAAAAAATTTAAAAAACATCGAAAAACTGATATAGTAACGAAAAAAAAAAACTAATTATAAAACTTTGATACACAATCTTCTGGAAGATTTTTCTATTGTAGAAATCCGTACTTCATCTGGAAACAAGACATTTTGACTTAAAACATTTTCTTAGTAATTTTTTCAAGCTTTTCTATATTATTATACTAAAATTTTAAAGAACTAACAATTTAAAAAAAAAATGTTTAATATTGTTTTTGAACTTCTTGCTTTGAAACTTTAAGTGTAAAACGTTTAACTATAACCAATTCATATTTGTTTAAAGGAATATTACTATTTTTTTAACTGTTTACCATTTCTTTAATTAAAATTTTCAACAAAATTTTGTTCACAAAAATCTTGTTTTTTTTTTCAAAAAAAAAATATGCACGTTCACATTTTATTACTTCTAGAATTTGTTCCTAGCAAAATTTTTTCAACATTTCGGTTTTTTTCCAAATTTCGAATTTTATTTTTTTAAACTTATTTTTCAAAGTAACAAATTTCACCCGCCAGCCAAAGATAATATTTTCTGTCGCTCCGCTCTCATACATTACACACATATAAACATACATGCATACAAATAAACACACGTATATATGGACAGAATTAGAAAAAAGGTCATATGGTTGTAAGTAGTTTTAAGATGGTATTCGGTACTATGCAGATTATTTTACTTGAAAACTATTATTTCCTAATTCAAAAAGATTATTAAATTTAAAAAAGAAAAGTGCGCACAGACTCGGCAATTCTGTTAAGCTTTCATATGCAGCTGTTTGTGTGTGCGCAGGTAGAGGTTATACATTTTTTCCTGTCTGTATATTCTTACCCTATGCACTAGGGTGGGTCGAAACCTTCTTGAGTTTGGTAAAAAAAAAAAATTATAAAAATTTTCAAATATTTTCTTGAAGAAGTCAAAAATTTTTAGAAGATGAATTGGCATCAAGGCTAAATAATAAAAATAATGCTTCACTACTTTCTTGGAGTATTGGGAAAAATAATTGCGACCCATCCTACTACTTTCCAAATATATACATATTTACTATTTATATTAGTTTATATATAAAATTAATTTAAGTTTGCTATTTATTTCAACACTCGTACTGTTGCTTACTTAAAGTTTACTTATTATTCTTAAAATAATATTTTTTTTTTTTATATTAGCACATTATTTTTGTTATATACTTAAGAAAAGGTTTAGTACACAACATAACTTTGTTAGGTATTTTAAAAAAGAAAAAAGAAAAGAGCGCTTGTAATTAAAGTTTGTTTTTATATATTATATTTCATTTTGTTGAATTTAATTTAAATACGCATACATACAGACAAAAAATACAAAAAAATTTCATTATTGCATCTACAAAGAAATTTAATCTAAAAAATGTGTAAAATGTGTGCACTCAAATCGAGCTGTTACTGAGGAAGAAAGCAATGCGTTTCTATACCTACAATTTTAAAACATAACCTAATTTTTTGTATGTAAACATAACCTGTCTTGTCTAACCTTAAAATTGTTAATTTTTAGAACTTTGCACCTGATATCCTTAAATATTTCGAAAAATATCATAAACTGCAATTAAAATTGTTAATTATTAATTGAAACAAATTTTTTAATTCAATTTTAAGAATATTTTTTTTCGAAACTGAACGGTACATTTTTTTTTGTAAATATGCTAATCCCATTTTCAGGTGATTTCAAATTAAAAATACTTTCAGCAATTTGTTTAAATAAGCTGGTAAATTACCATAAGTTAAACATTTTCAGCACAACACATTTTAAGGTTATGTTTACTATGTTTTCTAACCTCAAAAAGTTAATATTTTCGAAATTTTCTATTCAAAGCATGCAATTCTTGAAACCTTATTGAAAAAAAAAACTCACACTCGCTTGCTTATCTTTTTGCATAAATTTTGCACAGTTTAAAAAAATACACCCTTTCGTATACAAGCCTACGTTTGTCATTTTCTAACTTAACCTTAAAAAATTGACTTAGTTATACGGTTGTAATTTTTATTTCCATTTTCCCTATTTGGTTAGCATAATTTGAACTATAAATACAATAAAAATTGATTAAAAAAATACTAAATTTTTGTTTAATTTATATTCTTTGTACCCCGTATCCCACTACGTCTCTCACTCCAAACAATGCTAATCTACTTTTATGTGCATTTGGGTCTACATTCATTTTGTTACACTCCAACTAATTGTTTGTATTTATGTATGTACTTTTGGATTAAAATTATGTCTATGAATTACTAATTTTTCGATTTCCTAAATTTATCATAGTTTTTCTACGGCCTGGGTTTTTTCTTAAGTTTTGGTTTTTTTACATTTAGTATGAATGTCTGTATGTAGGTGTGACTGTATGAAAGTAAATACATATGTAGGTTAATTTGTTTTGCCAACCGATTGTTTGTTGAATGCATAATTTGTTTGGCTGTTATGTACCCTATGTATATGTATGTGCAATGTTTATGTGTTTATATGTATGCACGTATGCACGTAAATATGTATATTTAAATGATTTTGAATGATCGTACGTACTTAAGTTTGTTCAGAATAATTTTCAACTTCCTTGTTTTATTTTGTGCTTAAATTTTTGTCTAGATATATGTACATATGTGTACAACGTGTGCACGAGGGCTGCACTATGCAATGACGTGTCAAACAAAAATCATCCTAAGAAATATACCCAAATTCATATATAGAATTTACACACATATCTTAAAATATTTTTCTCATACAAATCTAAATTCAAAATCGTGAATAACTACATTTTTTCTTAATTCGAAAAATGTATTAGAAATTCAATTTTCACAAGCTCGAAAAATACTTGAAAATAAAATTTTTATTTCAAATTGTGTATTGTAAAACCCAAAATTCATTTTTGTAGCCTATTAAATTTTAGTCTAAGAAAATGCAATTTTTATCTAGTTTGAAATCGGCCTTTATTAAAATTTTTTTTTCGCAAGATTAAAATTTTTTTCATGCGAAATAAAGAAAAAAAGAAATAAAAGAGATATAGCAAAGAAAGTAAAAAAAAAAAATACAAAAAGAAATAAGAAAACCAAAAAAATCAGGCGGGGGTAATAAAAAAATTATAAAAAAATAATAAAAAAATAATAAAAAAATAATAAAAAAAAATAAAAAAATAATAAAATAAATAATAAAAAAATAATAAAAATTTAATAAAAAACAATAAAAAAATAAAATAATAAAAAACAATAATAAAAAAATAATAAAAAAATGAAAAAATAAAAGAGAAATTGAAAAACATTAGAATAAAAATAAAAAAACAAAAATATTAAAACTAAAAAAAAATAAACAATAAATAGGAAAAATGAGAAATAAAAAATAAATAAATAATAAAAATAACAGAACGAAACAAAATAAAAAAAAACAGAAAAAGGAAAAAAGAAATAAATGAAAATAAAAGATAAAAAATAAAAAACAAAACATTTGAAATTGAAAAATATATACAATAAAAAATAAAAATAAATATAAGAAATACTAAAAAAATCAATTAGAATAAATTAAATAGATAAAATAATCAAAAAAGAAATAAAAATAAAAGCAAATCAAAAATTACAAAAAAAAAAAAAAAAAAACAAAAAAAAAAACAAATAAAAAAAACGAATAAAAAAAACAAAGAAATGGAAAATAATATATGATAAAAAAATAAAAAACGGAAAACAAAATTAAAAAGTAAACAATACATGTAATAAAAAAAAAAAAATATTAAAAAAATAAAAAAACCATTCAAGGTTCGAATCGAGCACAAGGCCAGAACAATAAAGTAATTGACAATAAACAAAAATCCAGCATTATCAGTGATTTGCACCAGATGGCGCAACACTGATTAAATATAGTTGGTAACAAGTAAGAACGGGACTGTCTTCGGCTGTGCCGAAGACTTCATACCTTTCATGAATGGGGCTGAACAATAATCTTATCCCGTTCGTAATCTCCGAATAATCGGCTGTATAAGATAAGAAATATATAGTGAACAGATCTACATACCTTAACGATTTTTAAGATAAATATAAAATAAAAAACAGGTAGGTACTTTGTGTGAGGATGCAAAGTTTCAGGTTTTTTGTGGTCTGCGTGTAAAAACTATGACTACGAATCACGTATTTCAACAATATATGACGTAAACGTAACTATTTGGTGAAATTTGATGAATTTTGAAGCTTGTAGCCGTAAAAAGGGGGCAAAAATTAGAGTTTATATGGGGTATATAATATATATACCACCGATCTCTGATTTTTTCAGACAATAATATATGCTATATACGTAAGGATATGGTGAAATTTGAAGCGTCTAGCTGTTAAAATGGGGAAGAAATTGCGCAAAGTTTCTTATCTGAACAATCGGTTGTATGAGATATATACTATATATACCACCGGTATCTATGATTTTCTCAGACAACAATATATGCTATACACGCAAGCATTTAGTGAAATTTGAACATATCTAAACGATTTTTAAGATAAATATAAAATAAAAATAGGTAGGTAATCTGTGTGAGGATGCAAAGCTTCACGTTTTTTGTGGTCTGTATGTAAAAAATATGACTACGAATCACGTATTTCAAAAATATATGACGTAGACGTAACTATTTGATGAAATTTGATGAATTTTGAAGCTTCTAGCCGTAAAAAAGGGGCAAAAATGACAGTTTATATGAAGTATATAATATATATACCACCGATCTCAATGATTTTTTCAGACATCAGTATATGCTATTCACGTAAGCATTTGGTGAAATTTGAAGCTTCTAGCTGTTAAAATGGGGCCGAAATCGTAAAAAAATATATATATACTATATATATATACTATATATACCATCATATATATATTATATATATCACCGATCTCTATGATTTTTTGACACAAGAATACATACTATATACGTAAGCAATCGGTGAAATTTGAATCTTATAGCTGTTAAAATGGGGTAGAAATTGCGAAAAGTTTCTTATCTGAACAATCGGTTGTATGAGATATATACTATATATACAACCGATCTCTATGATTTTTTCAGACAACAATATATGCTATATACGTAAGCAATCAGTGAAATTTGAAGCTTATAGCTGTTAAAATGGGGTAGAAATTGCGAAAAGTTTCTTATCTGAACAATCGGTTGTATGAGATATATACACTATATACAAACGATCTCTATGATTTTTTCAGACAACAATATATGCTATATACGTAAGCAATTGGTGAAATTTGAAGCTTATAGCTGTTAAAATGGGGCAGAAATTGCGAAAAGTTTCTTATCTGAACAATCGGTTGTATGAGATATATACTATATATACAACCGATCTCTATGATTTTTTCAGACAACAATATATGCTATATACGTAAGTATTCGGTGAAACTTGAAGCTTCTAGCTGTTAAAATGGGGCTAAAATTTGCGAAAATATATATATATATATATATATATATATACTATATATATATATATATATATATATACTATATATATATATACTATATATACCACCGATCTTTATGATTTTTTCAGACAACAATATATGCTATATACGTAAGCATTCGTTGAAATTTGGAGCCTCTAGCTCTTAAAATAGGACAGTAACTACGAAAAGTTCCTTATCTGAACAATCGGTTGTGGGGGATATATACTATATATACGACCGATCTCATCAATTTTTTCAGGCAAAAATATGTGCAATATACGAAAGTATATGGTGCAGTTTGAAGCTTCAATCCGTTGGGTAAGATATTACAAAAATCCTCTTTTTCTGAAAAATCGGTTGTATGGAGGATATATGCTATAGTGGTCCGATCCGGTCGGTTCCGACAAATGTCTAATCGGACACCCAAATACACCCGCTCACCAAATTTTATCAAGATATCTCAAAAATTGAGGGACTAGTTTGCATACAAACAGACAGACGGACAGACGGACAGACGGACATGGCTAAATCAACTCAGCTCTTCAACCTGATTATTTCGGTATACTTAATGGTGGGTCTATCTATTTTCCTTTAAGGACTTACAATTTTCGGTTTCGTGACGAAATTAATATACCATTTCATTTTCATGAAAGGTATAAAAAGGAATAGAAGTAGCAAATTTGCCAGTCAAACAAACCACCGCTGTATAGCTAAATGGTTAGCGCAGCATGCCTAAAGCGTACTGATGATGAAGGCTTAGCACCCTTCGAAATGGATCTATCTGCGCAGCTATGGCAGGTTGTCTGAAAAATTCTCTACTTACTATTCCAAAAACAAAATACAGTTTTTCAAATTTAGAAAAATTAAAAAATAACAATAATTATCATTAGAAAAAAATTATTGTTCTGGCCTTGAGCTCGATTCGAACCTTGAATGATTTATCAATAGGCCGATAAAAACAAAAACAAAAATAAAAATAATAATAAAAAAAATTATTATTGTAAAAAATTTTTAATGAGCTGATAGGCCTTAGTTAAATAAAACACAATATTTAAACAATTTTTGTTGTTATATCGGCCTACTGATTTGTAATATCGCGAGTTAATATCGAGCTCAAGGCCTAACAATAATTATTTTATCATTATTATTGTTATAATATATTTTTTCTTAATTGAAAAAATTTTAAATTAGAATAGAAGAAATTAAGAAAAAATATATTATAACAATAATAATGATAAAATAATTATTGTTAGGCCTTGAGCTTGATATTAACTCGCGATATTACAAATCAGTAGGCCGATATAACAACAAAAATTGTTAATACATCCCAGAGCACGGGGAAAAAGTGTCAATAAAATATGACACTATGGCATCATCGCCATAAACAAAGTCCAATTTTCACAACTATTCTGTAACAGATGTCGCAGTGCTGTGAATATCAATTGGCAAGAACCAGAATTGAAGTAGGAATAATGAAGACAAACAAAAAACCGCTGTGATGGCTGAACGGTTATAGCAGCGGCGCCTAAACGTTGCCGATGAAGGAATTTAGCAGTTCCCGAAATGGATCTATACAACGAGCTTTGGCAGTTGTCTAAATTTTTTATTTCTTCTATTCTAATTTAAAATTTTTTCAATTAAGAACAAATATATTATAACAATAATAATGATAAAATAATTATTGTTTGGCCTTGAGCTCGATATTAACTCGCGATATTACAAATCAGTAGGCCGATATAACAACAAAAATTGTTAATACATCCCAGAGCACGGGAAAAAAGTGTCAATAAAATATGACACTATGGCATCATCGCCATAAACAAAGTCCAATTTTCACAACTATTCTGTAACAGATGTCGCAGTGCTGTGAATATCATTTGGCAAGAACCAGAATTGAAGTAGGAATAATGAAGACAAACAAAAAACCGCTGTGATGGCTGAACGGTTATAGCAGCGGCGCCTAAACGTTGCCGATGAAGGAATTTAGCAGTTCCCGAAATGGATCTATACAACGAGCTTTGGCAGTTGTCTAAATTTTTTCTTTCTTCTATTCTAATTTAAAATTTTTTCAATTAAGAAAAAATATATTATAACAATAATAATGATAAAATAATTATTGTTAGGCCTTGAGCTCGATATTAACTCGCGATATCACAATATTTAAAGTTGTGTTTTAGTTTTACTTCGTCGATATTTCGATTTCAGTCTGAAATCATCTTCAGGAACATATGACTATGTTTGATCGACCAGCTCATTAAACATTTTTTACAATAATAAGTACTTACAAGGCTATCAAAAATCAGCAATATAAAAATAAAAAAATATTAAAAAAATATTAAAAAATAAAAAAATATTAAAAAAAAATATATATAAAAAAAAAAATATCAATAACAAAAACAATTGTATAAAGCAACATGAGCAAAATACAGAAAACAAAATGAGATTTAAAAAACTAACAACAGGTAAATAAAAATATAATTAAAAAATATCAATAACGAAAAAAAGAAATTAAAAAAAAAAATAACAAAAGAAAAGAATTTTATAAAAAAGAAAAAAAAAGAAAACGAATTTGGGAGGGTGGTTTTAGCAAAAACCCATGCGTTTTGAATTTGCTATACATACATTTATTCGGTTTTTTAATTTAAAATATGTCATAAAAAAACTGAATTAATTAACTACTGAAAACCTTTAACGTATATTTTTTAAACAAAGATTTGTATGAGAAAAATATTATAAACAAAAGAAATTATGTAATTGTTTGAAACATGACTATTTTTTGCCGGTTATCTTTGTATGTACATGTGTACATACATACAACATACATATATGAATTTGGGAAATTTTATAACAATAAAAAGAGTAATTAATAAGCTATCGATACTATCTAGAGTTCCCGTCATATTTTAGGTTGACCATTTTCTTGTTCTTAAAATATGTCCACCGATAGAAACTTTAGGATTAGCCAAAGCTATAGAAAATTTCTATAAGCGCTTGCTCTAATTTGAGCGATGCCTATTTTCTCATCTGAAAAACCTATTTTACATATTTCATTCTCCCGATTCCTTTCCCTGTCTCTATTTTTGTCATTCCCTTCGTATTTTTTCTTTTCTATATATCTGCATCTGCATGCCTTCTGTCTCCCTCTCTCTCCGGTACTTGTCTTTTTTACATCCCCACCCATCATCAAAATGTACTACACTTTATCACTCACCTCCTCAAGTCTCCTTGCCTGTATATTCCTGTTTCTGTCTACCTCTCTGATTAAAAAAATCCCACTATCCACTAAAAGATGATGAATTGGTGTTGGGAAAGAGGCTTCGCTGCCAAGTACCAAGCGTCATATGACGTTCCGCGAGGTTATTCCACATAACGCATTTCAGTTGCTCACATAGTAGGCTTCGGACCTGGATAACGACTCCTTTTATGAGAAACTTTAGAATACATGCGATACCTGCCCCGGTCGCGCTAAATGCAATTAAACTTGTGATCGACGGTAGGCACCGCTCTTGCGTACGAAATGTGCGCACACTATGAGGTTCAAATATCAAATGATTAGAAAGCCAAGATACGCACAGCGAAGGCAAATGGTGCATAGTTACGTAAAAAAGCTCGGCGTCGATTGGTTACTCCGTAAGCGCAATCTTTTTCCTAAGGATATAACCGAGAAGTCGGAGCTTATTTTTCACTCACTATGTGCCGCCACAGGCAACAACTCTAATTCAAAATATCGTCCCGCGATGCATATAGTCCGATTTGAGCTTTATTTTTCTGTGCCCTATCCACCAATAAACCTTAAATAATCGTATTTATGGTGTGATTTGCTTGAAATTCCTTGACGAGTTTAATATTTGACTTGGTTCGAGTTTGTAGACCTGGTAGCAAAGAACATAGCGTTAACAACTGCAACCAGGCTCGGTGCCTCGGGGCAGCTTGAGCGCTGACCATACGGCCATAGTAGTATAGCGTCATCAATCACAAGACGAACAGACTACCTGATTCCCTATCTGCGCTTCGAGGGCGATCTTAAGGCCACAATAGAGGTGGACGGTTGGCGCAAGAGTGCTCAAACGGCAGACGAGGCGATACATGTGTACACCGATGGCTCTAAAGTAGTGGAAGGAGTAGGGTCTGCGGTATACTGTGCTGATCGGGAAATAAACAGATCCTACAGGCTGCCGGATAGCGTTTTCCAAGCGGAAATAGTAGCCGTAACCATAGCGTTTTGTCGGAATTACAAACCAATATTGATTTAAATTGGTGTCATAAAACCGTATTGGTTTTGCTCCTTTCGAATGTAAATAAAAGCGATGTTCGAATTAGCTTTTTTGCAGTGTTTTCGGTGCACCGGCATTTTTGATGTAAATTTTCTTTGCAAAATTTTACAAAATAATTGTTTTGTGCATCTAAACAGAAATAAACAAATTTATTGACATCAAAATGGCATCAGCAGTTGTAGCATTTATGTTATTGGAAGAAGAAAGTTGCGAGAATGTCAAAAGGAACATTTTGAGAGATCGCAGCAATCCATTTGAATTGCCAGAGACAGCGTAATTAAAATATTTCTTAATGTGGGTTTCTAAATATTTATAGTGTATTTGCAGTTACATTGCATACTATCGCATAAACAAAGAGGTTTTCCGAATGGTATTGGACACCATTGAAGGACGCCTAACTCGCTCGAAAGTTCTGCCAGTGCTGCAACTAGCAGCTACGATACGATTTTTAGCTGAAGGATCAAAGATCAGTTAGCAAGGATTCTAGCATGAGTGTAGGGAGAACGGTGTTCACGATTTTAGATGATGTACTTCGTGAAGCCCTTCGCAATACTGTTTTGCATTGAATTTTTATGCTTTCCCTTATTATGAAAATATAAGTAAATTTACATTTATTTTTATAAAATAAACCTTTATTTACTTACATTTTTAGAAAATACTCAACTGCAAGAGAAATACTTACTTACTTACTTAATTGGCGCTTAACCGTCTAAACGCAAGAGAAATACAACTAGGAAAAAATGAAATCCAACAGCATTTAACTGATTGGATTGTTTCCGATAGCAAAATCGATATTATCGGATTCTGTGACACCTAAAACCGACACTAATTTCAATTCGAACATTAAACCGATAACATTGGATTTCATGACACCAAAGTAATTTTTCCGTCGTTTTCAAATCCGATTCCGACAACAATTATTGCAATATTGGTGCAATCAAGTTTCTATTGACTTTGTGTCTAACCCACTGATTATTAAAAAAATTTTTGCTAAACGTATTTAAATAACTGTTGGGGTAATCAAGGTCAAGGAAAACTTTTTTAATTCAAATAAACTTTTTTAAACTCAAATTGATTTTCAAGTCAAATGGAATGTTTTTCGAATCAAATTGAATTTTCATTTGATTTGAAAATAGTTTCATTTGATTTGAACATAGTCTTATTTGTCTTGACAAAAGCTTCATTTGACCTAAAAATCTAAGGTATCAACATTGCCATCTATTTGCTTTGACACTTGTAATACTGTGGCATCTTTTTTGTGGTTGTTTCGCGCAGAACTGATAGTCATAATAGATAACTGGCATCGCACATCAGCTGATTTAGTGTTGCAAAAAACCACGTTTCAACTATCTGTTTGGCTCATCTCTACAGCAATAACATACATTTGTTCAGACGGTCAAAATCTACATGTTGGTGTTAGGCGAACATAAAAAAATAACTTTATTAAGGGATGTGAAACTATTTTTTTTTATAAAAAATTTACCACCACGGAAATAAGTAATTGTCAATGTGTTGGTTACATTTTGCGTTTTCCATCTCCTTTTGACAATCAGTATACCAGTGAAATGAAAAAAATTTAAATCAGCTGATGTGATAGGCGAACCATATAAATATTAAGCTGGCAGCGCAAATCAGCTGATTTAGTTTTGTGAAAAATAGGGTGCTCCCAGATGATAGAGTGCATTATTTGGGTGAAGTTGCCAGATGTTAACTTTGCCACTTTGCCACAAACTGAGATTACCCAAAACTGGTATTAAATTGGTGTGATTAATTGTTTATTAAATATTTGTAACTAATTTATTGCTTATGTATGTATTTCTCATCGAAATTTAACAAATCTCATTAACATTGCATTTTATTCTTGTCTTCTCTTTCTTTTTAATCATTTACCATGGCTGCCTCGTGTCTCACCAATTTAACAAAAAAAAAAATATTAAAAATATTCACATGTTTGCATACAACCACATCTAACAACCAATCAAACAACAACAATAAAATAAAACAAAAATAATATAAACTAGGGTAACAATAAGAATATTTTGGTAAAGAAAGTTTTCATTTTGAAAGGCGGTAATAATACGTAATGATGAGCCAACGATATGATCAGCGGGAGTGGAGGAGGCGGCGGGGTAGGCGGGAGTAGTGGTGGCGGCGTCGGCAGCAGCGGCAACAGCAATAACAACAACATCAGCGGCACTGTGGTAAGTGCAACACGTCTGAGCCGTGGCCAACAACAACAGCAGCAGCAACACCATCAGCAGCAAACCAGCGGCGCAAGCGGTTTAGCCGCCATAGCTGCAGCTGCAACTGGCGCCCAACCGATTGCAACAACCACCAGCAGCGGCACAACACATCGTACGCGCATATTGCGCGGTCATGCAGCACAAACAACGACCGGCGAACGTGTGTTGCTAATCAATTATGTGTCGCCTAGTGCATCGGCTGCCGCATCGTCTAGCACCCAAACGCATGCGCACACGGTCAACACCAGTAGTAGTGGTAGTGGTGGTGGTGGCGGTGTTACAACAACGCGCAAAATCCTCCATGCCAGAGCAGCGGCTGCGACACATGCCAATGTTAGCACCGCCACACCCGTCTCGTTTGCCGGCCTCGGTTCTGAGGTGACGGTGACATTGACACGTTCTGGTAAAACGACCGCCGGTCATATTGTACGTAATCACAGCATAGCCACTGAAACGGTAAATGAACAACAACAACAGCATCATCATCATGTGAGCAGCAGCTCGCCGCCACCGCTGGTCTTTACGACGGCGGCACACAGCGAATTACATCATCAGCAACAGCAACATCAACAACAGCAACAACATGAACTAGTTGAACAGCAAACACAACAGCATCATCAACTTTTGACGCATCGTCAACTACAGCAACAGCAGCAACAACAAAGTACAGCAACAGAACTTGAGCCTCTAGATTTGCAAGAACAAGAAGAATATGAACAACACCAGCAACAACAACATCAACAAATTGTCATACAGCATCATAGCGGCAATGCGCAATCGCAACAGCTACAAACACACGAAGAAGAATTGCTCGAATATGACGATGAAGAAGAGGTGGAAGAGCATCACTTGCAGCAGCTGCAGGAAGTGCAAGAACAACAAGAATGCAATGGCGAGCAAGTGGAGGAAGTTTATTTGAACTGAAAGCGCCGCCGCTGGGGATTGCGAAGTTGCTATGGCTGTCGCAACGGTCAGTGTGTTGATGAGTAGACGAAAACTGAAATTTGAAGAGTGAAAGCAAAAGAAATTTTTCAAAAAAATTATGTAAATTTTTTTAAGAAATATTACTTTTAGAAAAAATTAAGCGTATTAGATTATAAAAAAAAAAAAATAAAAATTCATGTACATACAATTCATACTCATACATGTGTCTGCACACATGACTCATTCCACAGCAATGGACGCCGAGTGAATTTCATATGAACTGGTATTATTTACGGAGCCATTTTATAGAAATTAGATCTTTGATTATAAGAATGCTGACTATAGCTCATTTTAACGGTTATTTATACATTTCCGCCACATGTCACATCCTTCACAATTTACAGAACGAAGAAGCTTCATAAACTCGATAGCTACGCCTACCCCGATGAGAGGCCTTGACAATGCCGACACAGCTAAGTAGAAGGTTGTCTCTAAATAGCGACACGCTTGGACCAAGTCAAAATGGCCTATTATAGTGCCACAATACTAAATAGTTACATATTAGTTGTTATATATGGATTAGAACGTCAGATTTAGTTATGCATATATTTTCCGATACATTTAGTCATTAAAAGCACACCAGTCTTTATATCTTAGTCACTGCTGACGGAAATTTTTGAGCAGCAATGGCGATTAAGTCTTCCACGTGCAACTCAGTGAAGCTCATCCATTCCCCTGTATCCAAATTCGGTCAACAATCGCAACATCCTAGGGCAGTCGCACGTGATCGAGCTAGTGGAGGCGTTGGGCTTTTTCTCTTTGCACTTTGATATACTCTATGCGTTTTTTATTAGCAAGAGTCACTTTGATCGGACCTTGTTTTGAAAACTTGGCTGCTTTTAACTTTGCTCTCTGCTTACCAATGATCCATATACGTTTTTGTTTGTTTTATTGCGTAATTTCTTGAAGAGATCTATAAAAGTTCTTTGAAATGAACTTTTCATGCAGTATTTCACAACTACTATGGTGCATGCTTGGGTCCTTAGAAAATAATCCACACCCGTTCTTCCAATAGCTGGGAGCTATTAGTTAACTAGCCACAAATAAATATACTGTCGATTGCTTAATTCGATTATTGTATTTAAAAATATTTTGCTGTTAATTTTTTCGAGCCAACACTCAGGTAGTCAACTGGCGCCCGAGCAGGAATGTTATTCTTATATCATACCTCTTTAGTTATACCTGTTGCAAATTACTGTATTAAAATAAACTGTTTGTCGGATTCACCCACACTCAAAGGACAATTTCAATACCTGCCTGAATGAATATCGGCTATGGGAACTTGCCTTTCCTCAGACCGATTCTGTACCTCTCGGAAGTCGGTCTAAATTGAAAGCCATGAAAACGGGCAGAGAACATCAAAATTGAGATCTACTTACAAAGATAGCATAAGCCAGTGTTTGAGCTTGAGATAGAATCTTGTAAGGTGTGCTATATAAGTGGTATAAAAACTTATATATTATAAAAATCTAAATAACTTTATTATAAATCAAGATTTCAACGGTAAAATTGAAGAGTAGGAATGTCACATCTGCCACAGAGCCCAAAATTAATAAAATCAATATAAGGTTGAAGGTTACATAAAATAACATGCTTAAATATCTTTTTATTATAATATAAGAACTCCAATGTTCAATTGTACTAGGAATGTCACATTCGTCACAGTGGAATGAGTCGTATGTATTTGCATCTATGATTGTACATATGTTTATGTTATATGATGTCTGTATGTAAATCAATATTAACAAATACCATAGTAATTTTATGTGTGCTTCTTACATATATTCAAACTCATAGAAAACTAACAAAATCCATTAAAAGAGAACCTCTAAAAAAAGGTGGTTAGAACGGGATAAAAAGGGGTGTATGGTAGGTAAAAAGGACAGTACTGTTTTCGGTTGTCTCGAAGGCCTTATACCTTGCACAAGAAAATTTATTGTATGTATAATTAGAATCTCATATACATTTTTAAAAATAGTTATAATAGTAATAGAAATATTTTTTAAGTAAATAAAAGTAAATTAAGAAAAAATGATAATAAATGTAAAAAATAAACATTAAAATAGTAACTACAACTTTATTTAAGAAAAAATATATATATTTAAAAATAAGTATATACATATATGCGAAATCAGTAATTAAGTAATATATGTAAGTTACTATATAAAAATTTCATACCATAAATTGAAAAAAAAAAAAAAAAAAAATTAAATATTAAAACAAAAAAGTTATAGATAAATTGTAAAGAGAAGTAATGTTTTATGTAATGAAATGGTATCATAAGTACTTCCTCTAATTTTTTTTTTGTAAATTCAATTTTAAAATAAGATGAAAGAATCTTCAAAAGAAAGTTGCATTTTTGTTAAAAATTTCAAAAGTATTGTGGCCTGTTGAGCTGGAAAGAGGAAACATTTTTTTTATATGGAACTCTGGAAATTTCAAGTTGTTAATTCGAATAAACGTCCACTGAATGATTTGTCTTGGCGCACGACCAGCCGAGATGTTCAATTTGGCGATTATCCTCTTTGAAATTCGTATACAATGCAGCTTCAAAGTATTTTAACGTTATTAACGATATATATTTGGTCATAAAAACATATGTACATATATAAACATACATGTATATTCGTATTTATTATACATACATATGTATAAGATGTAAGCCCTTTTTGTTTGCCAGCGAGTTGTGCGATTTTTAATAGAAAGTAATGTTTATAAAAAAAAAAATAAAAAAAAAATTATATATTGTAAGATAAAAATTATTTAAACTAAATCAAAAAATTTGTATATAATAAATTTATATCAAAATTGACACAAAATATTGTATTTATAATAAAACAAAATTTTAAATCTAAAATCAACTAAAATTAAATCAGTTTTGAAAAATTACATTAATTAAAAATTTAATAAAAAAACGAAATAAATTAAAAACAAGTACTGTACAAGGACTGTCTTCTGCTGTGCCGAAGACTTCATACCTTTCATGAATGGGGCTGAACAATAATCTTATCCCGTTCGTAATCTCCAAATAATCGGATGTATAAGATAAGAAATATATAGTGAACAGATGTACATACCTCAACGATTTTTAAGATAACGCTTCCCAAGGCAGTCGGTTCTATGTACCGGAGCGACTCGGGATTTTTCCCGACCAAGGACTGTCATCTCAGTGTGACCCCATTTAATTTGTTTCGTCCCTCCCACAAATTGTCATCCTCCCAGCAGCTCCTTGCAGCAGGACTGCTACATATTCTCTTACTCCGGGAAGGTATCGAACCCAATCCGGGTCCGTCTCCTGACCCCGGTCCTGAGAAATGGTTTTGCTGCATATGCCAGAAAAGAATCTTTTTAGGACGGTCATACTCTGTTCAGTGTGTCTCGTGCAAGGGATGGTTGCATCGGACAGGTTGTTCCGGGCTTGATCCCAAAACCCGACGTCCACGTAACTTTTATAAATCTTTTGTGGCTCCTTGCTGCTCACGCCCAAGGGCGTCCCGTAGTCTACGCCTAAGCGCCCCCACTACCTTCCAGCAGCCTCGCTGCTCAGCAAGCCACAACAAGTACCTGCTGCTGCTCGCGCCCCACGGCGCCAACAACTCAAAACGCTGATACCACTCATAACTACTACCTTCGTAGTAGAGCTGGTAGCAATGCTGAGCATCAGCCCCTGCCCCCGTCTTCTTCTCCCCCCTCTTTTCTGGCAGCAATCGTGCAGGTCAGGGGAACATACTCTTAGTCCCTACCTCCGTTTGCACCGTCTGCCAGCACAGAATATATAGGTTTGCGACATCCGCTCAATGCAGCTCCTGCCTTGGGTGGTGTCACTTTCCTAGATGTTCTGGTCTCCGCGACGGCAACCCCTCGACGGGTTTCATCGCGCCATGTTGCCAGGTCGCAAACCCAAATCATCCGGGTACCCCAATGCTTGCCCAAGGGCGCCCAGTCCCAAGGCCACAACAGCAATTGCGTCCTGGCCTTCCACAACCTAGGCGTAGTCACCCGTCACTTACCCCTAGAGTGGCGGCGTCACCCCTCATGCACTTCGGAATTCTGCAGTTAAACTGTAATGGACTAACTGGGAAGATTACGGAGATAGTCGATTTCATGAAGCGGCACAACATCCGCATTGCTGCGATTCAAGAGACTAAACTCACAGCAAGATCTGCATTGCAGACCTGCTCTGGGTATAATGTCCACAGGAAAGATCGCGAGAGCGGAAATGGAGGCGGCCTCGCGTTTATTATACACCACTCTGTGCAATATTATATATTTGATCCTGGCATCGACCGCAGGGACAATGTCTTAGAACGTCAAGGCCTATCTGTTCGGTCAGGCGATGCAAATCTAGAAATCATCAACATCTACATCCCTCCTGTCACTTGTTGCCCCAGTGGATACCGCCCTAATATCGAGGCCTTACTCACTGGCAACAATCGCATTATCTTAGGCGATTTCAATGCGCATCCCAACAGACATCTGATTGACGAACCAGCACCGCCTAGGGGCCTAAGGAGTCATCTCCGTAAGCATTTTGAGGAAATACGGCACCTGAGAACCCAGCCGTATGAAGCGAAAAAACACAAGCAGGTCCTTGGTGAACTCCATAGACAGGCGTCGGACCTTTATGTCGGGAATTGCCCGGTGAATCCAGTACTTGAAGAAAAATATTCAGAACTCGCGGAAGAGGAACGCATACTCCCCAGGGAAACGCGTGTCACTCTTGCTCAACTTCGTTCTGGATACTGTAACAGGTTAAACTCTTACCTATCCAGAATCAACCCCGACATACAAAATGTATGCCCCGCTTGCAATGTGTCCCCACATGACACCAACCATCTCTTTAATTGTAATGTGGAACCAACGCCTCTAACACCCCTTTCCCTATGGTCCACCCCTGTTGAAACGGCAAGTTTCCTTAGACTCCCGTTAGAGGATATTGATGACAATTTGTGATCGGTCGCGGCTATTAGGTGGGGCGAGCATTGCTACAACAACAACAACAACATTTTTAAGATAAATATAAAATAAAAAATGGCAAAAAACCCCCTTAACTGAATGATCGGTTGTATGGGATATATATTATATATAGCTCCGATCGAAATGATTTTTTCAGAAAATCTTCTATGATATATTAAAATATATGTCACCGAGTTTCACGTTTATACTTTCTAAATTAAGGGAGAAATGACCAAAAATCTTTCTATCTGAACTATCGGTTATATGGGATATAACTATATATAGCTCCGATCAAAGTGATTTTTTCAGCATATCTTCTATGATATATTAGAATATATATCACTGAATTTCACGTTTAAATTACGGCAGGAATGGCCAAAATCGTCTTATCTGAACGATCGGTTGTATGGGAGATATGTGTATGTTATAGTGGTCCGATCCTACCGGATCCGACAAATGTCTAATATAATACAAAAATACATCCTTGTGCCAAATTTCATTGAGATATCTCAAAATTTGAGGGACTAGTTTGCGTTCAAACAGACAGACGGACGGACGGACGGACGGACAGACAGACGGACATGGCTATATCAACTCAGTTCGTCGCCCTGATCAATTCGGTATACTTAATGGTGAGCCTATCTTCTATATTTATCAACGTTACAAACATCGGACCAAAGTTAATATACCATTTCATGCTCATGAAAGGTATAAAAATAAAATAAAAGAAAAAATGTATAGAGTACAAAAATTATAGAAAAAAATAATAAAAAATCTATAACAAATAAAAGAAATATAGTTGAAAAGTATAATAAAAAATTAAATGAAAAAAAAAATAATAATTGAAAGAAACAATATTATGTAATATTAAAAATTATGGAAAAAAGAAAATCCAATAAAAAATTAAAGACATATAATTAAAAAATGTAATAAAAAATAAAAGGCATAAAAAAAGAATAAAAGCCCCATAAAAAAATTAATAAAAATAATTGAAAAGAAAAGATATAAAAATTTTTTTAAATAAAAAAATGGCAAAAAATAAAAAGGAAGGAAAATTAATTATAAATAAAAGAAATATAATAAAAAAAAAATGTTACAAGAAAATAAATGACATAAAAAAATAAAAAAAAAAAAAAAAAAAAAACAAAAAATCAAATATTAATAATAGGAAAGAACGCATTATAAATAAAAAAACAGTAAAACAAATGTAATAAGAAGAAAAAAAAAACATAAAAGCAGAAAAAATCAATAACAAAATAAGAAAAATTGAAAGAAAAGCTATATAAATGTCACTAAACAATGCAACAAAAATTCAAGCTAAAGGAAATAAAATATTCAATGAAAATAAAAAGCAGTTACATTTATTTAAAAAAAAAAAATTCAACAATACTAAAAGTAATTTATAGATAAAATTTTAATAAATAAATTTTATAAGAAAACAAAAATTTAGAAAAAGTTGATATGAGTATATAAGTTTGTGTGGTTTTGTTCTATTTAAGGACACAAAAGAAAAACTAATAAAAAACCCAAAAGCAATTAAGTCAAAATATTTGTAAAGATTAAAAAATATAAATAAAAAAATAATGATTTAAGTATTCTGTTTTCTTGCGTTTTTTTTTTTAATTTAGTAACATTTATTACAATAAATATAACAATTAAAATAATATGAAGGTTTTTAATAATTTTATTGTTTGTAGTCTTTTCTTTTTTTACCATTTCAACTATTTGACCTTGTCAAGGATGAAAAAATGATGATACATTTTTTTGGGGTTTTTTCCATAATGAAAAAAAAAAATAATTTTTACAGCTTTTTTAACTTAGTATACAACATTTAATTTAATTTTTTAATAAGCTAAATTCTTTCAAATTTAAATTTTTCTTTATTTCTTTTTAACTTTTTCACCATGTCAATGATTAAACAGCTTTTATTAATTTATTTTTTTTAAATTTAGCGCTTACTTAAAAAATATATATTTTAACAGTTTGCTTAAAATTTCTTAAAATTTTTGTTTTAAATAGGAATTTAATAAATTGTTTTTAATTTTCCTTACAAATTGCAATTTTCTAGCTTTTTTGAAAAATAAAAATTCTTAAGCTTTTTTTTTTTGTTGACTTTTATGTTACCCTTTTTAATTTCTGTAAGTTTTTCATCTCTTTAACAATTTGACAATGTTAAAGATTAAATAAATTATATTAATTTTTTTTTTAATTTTTCTTAATTAAAAAATGTGTTTCAAATTTAGAATTTGTTTGAAAATTTTGTTTAAATTTTTCTTAAATTTCTTTTTTAATGTTTTAAAATTTTTAAAGTTTGTTTTAAACTATTTGACCAATGCAAGTATTTATAAAAATATAATAAGTTATTTTTAAAATTTTACTTTAGCTAAAAATATTATTTTTCGCTTGTTTGAATTTGGTTAAATTTTTATTTTATTTGTTACCTTGTTTTAAAGGTTCTCCTTTTAAACTATACGACTATGTCAAGGATTTAACAAAATATTATTATTTTTCAGTATTGTATCTTATTTAAAATTTTTTTACAATTTTTTTATTTGAAATTTTTAAAAATTTTAAAAAAATTTTTTATTTCTTTTTATTATTATTTTTTTTTAATATTTTATTTAAATTTGCTCTTTAATTTCTCTTTTCAATTTTGTTTTAGTTTCTTTGAAATTTTTTTCTTTTTTTTGACTATTTGAGCATGTCAAGGATTAAAATATTGATACAATTTTTTTTTTTAACTTTTCCTTAATTAAAAGAAATGTATTATAACAGCTTGTTTGATTTTTTTTAAATATTTGCTTTTTTTTTGTTTTTCAACAAAATCATGATTAAAAAAATATAAAAATTAATAAAACTGTTTAAATAGCTATTAAGTAATACAATTAAAAACTCATTAGATGACTAATAATCTCTTGTAAATACTTTAGTATATAAATACATACATGCATATACTTATGTATGTTTGTTTATATCAGCAATATAAATACATATTTACATATATTTGTATACAATCTTGTGACAAAAGCAAGACCAGTGTCAGTTGTAGTGTTTCATTAAACTCATTAAAAATGATTTATTTTAAGCGCACACATATGCAAATATGTATGTATGTGTGCATAAATCTATATATAGTTTATAGCATTGCATATAGTATATAATTCTATAATTACATTAGTATATTCATATTTACATATTTAGTGATACATATACATGCGATTTTTGTATATATACTTAATATATACTTAAACATATGATTTTTACTTAACTTGTTTATACTAAATTGTAAACAAAAAAATTTGATAAATACACAATTTTTACATATCTTACATTTTTGAATGTAAGATTAAAGTGCAAATAATTTGAAAAGTCTGTGAGTATAATTCAGATATAGTAAACATACATACATTATAGTTTGAATTCACTCAAACAAATTTTTTTCCAACCTTGGATATGATTTTTCGCCATAGAATTTTCTTTCTCAAAACAATGCAATTTTTCTAGAAACAACGAACCCTGTCTTATATTCTTCGAAATTTTCTTCATTATTAAAAAAATTGGTACACTTAAATGAGGAATCCATATTTGTGGCGAAAAACTAATCCTATTTTTCAGATTTTGTTGAGTGTACATTTAAACATAGTTTACAAAACACAACACAAAACGGATGGTAAAGTTTCATTTTAAATATAGAAATACAGTAAGTTTAGCTTTTATGAATTAATAACAAATAAAAAATGATGATATTGAAACTTAAAATTGTAGTTGTCTTTTGAACTTTTTTTTAAAACTAAGTAGGTTACCGTTTACCGACAATTACTGCCGATTTGTGTATATCTCTTGAACCAAGCCAGATGGAAACCTGAGCCAAACAGTGCCTTAGGCCCCGTTTTTCAGTACAAGTTCAACTCAGTTTGTCAGTTAAACTAAGCTGAAACTTATTGTGCAGTTTTTCAGTCTACTTTAACTGAAGTTTAAGCTGAGCATAAGCGGCCGATCTGCCAGGGTTAAACTCTAGTTAACCTATCGGTGATTTGCGTTCGTTCGAAATGGCGTCGAATATATCCAACAAGCAATTGGGCTTGAGGACCATTAGAGCTCATGTTGATAACTAGGCATACTTCTAAAACCTTAAGAGTTATTTCGAAACAGTGGCTCAACTCTAGAATCATAGCGTACTCAGCAAAAGAGGAAATTTTTTATAAAGCAAAAAATGCAATTACTTAAGTTGAAAAAATTTAAATAACAACTTGTGGTTCTCTAACTGGACTCAAATGTAATATTCCATACTACAGTATTTTCACGAAAATAAAATGAAATATGTATATATTAGGGCGGGTCGATTTAAAAATCGCTCATTGCTCTGTGAAAATCGTATTCTAGGGATCAAAATAAGAAACTTTGCCGAAGGAACCATACCTCTAAAACAAATTCTGAGGTCCCCCCCTTTGGGTCGAACTTTTGGGTAGGGGCAATTTCAATTCTACCTGCTGTGTCTTGTGGTGGCTTAAAAAAAAACAACACAAGCAATTTTACGATCTGCAATTGTGTCACAGTGATACCTTCATTTTTTAAAACGGTTGAATAAAAAACCCACACAACTATGTTTACGACATGCAAATGCATCACAGTGATGCCTTGGTTTTAAAAGGGGGTTGTAAAAACGCTAATTTCTAATAATTTTTTTAAATTTCTTTTCTATTACTAAGTTAAATTCATTTTTTCATTTACATATGTTATGACTAAATAAATTTCTAAAGAGAAAAATAAACTCCAAAAAGAAACAAGTAAGGAAGGTTAAGTTCGAGTGTAACCGAACATTACATACTCAGTTGAGAGCTATGGGGACAACATAAGGGAAAATAACCACGTACGAAAATGAACCGGGGGTAACCCTGGAATGTGTTTGTATGACATGTATATCAAATGAAAGGTATTAAAGAGTATTTTATTAGGGAGTGGGCCATAGTTCTATAGGTGGACGCCATTTAGGGATATCGCCATAAAGGTGGACCAGGGGTGACTCTAGAATGCGTTTGTACAATATGGGTATCAAACGAAAGGTGTTAATGAGTATTTTAAAAGGGCGTGGGCCTTAGTTTTATCGGTGGACGCCTTTTCGAGATATCGCCATAAAGGTGGGCCAGGGGTAACTCTAGAATGCGTTTGTACAATATGGGTATCAAACGAAAGGTGTTACTGAGTATTTTAAAAGGGCGTGGGCCTTAGTTTTATAGGTGGACGCCTTTTCGAGATATCGCCATAAAGCTGGACCAGGGGTGGCCCTAGAATTTATTTGTACGATATGGGTATCAAACGAAAAGTGTTAATGAGTATTTCAAAAGGGCGTGGGCCTTAGTTCTATAGGTGGACGCCTTTTCGAGATATCGCCATAAAGGTGGACCAGGGGTGACTCTAGAATGCGTTTGTACAATATGGGTATCAAACGAAAGGTGTTAATGAGTATTTTAAAAGGGCGTGGACCTTAGTTCTATAGGTGGACGCCTTTTCGAGGTATCGCCATAAAGGTGGACCACGGGCGACTCTAGAATATGTTTGTACGATATGGGGATCAAATTAAAGTTATTAATGAGGGTTTTAAAAGTGAGTGGTGGTAGTTGTATAGGTGGCCGCCTTTTCGAGATATCGGCATAAAGGTGGACCAGGGGTGACTCTAGAATTTGTTTGTACGATATTGGTATCAAATGAAAGGTGTTAATGCGTGTTTCAAAAGGGAGTGATCCTTAGTTCCATAGGTGGACGCCGTTTCGAGATATCGCCATAAAGGTGGACCAGGGGTGACTCCAGAATGCGTTTGTACAGTATGGGTATCAAACGAAAGGTGTTAATGAGTATTTTAAAAGGGCGTGGGCCTTAGTTCTATAGGTGGACGGACGCCTTTTCGAGATATCGCCATAAAGGTGACCAGGGGTGACTCTAGAATGCGTTTGTATAATATCTGTATCAAACGAAAGGTGGTAATGAGTATTTCCAAAGGGAGTGGGCCATAGTTCTATAGGTGGACGCCATTTAGGGATATCGCCATAAAGGTGGATCAGGGTTGACTCTAGAATTTGTTTGTACGATATGGGTATCAAATGAAATGTGTTAATGAGTATTTTAAAAGGGAGTAATCCATAGTTCCATAGGTGGACGCCGTTTCGAGATATCTCCATAAAGGTGGAGCAGGGGTGACCCTAGAATATGTTTGTACAATATGGGTATCAAAAAAAAAAGGTGCTAATGAGTATTTTAAAAGGGAGTGATCCTTAGTTCCATAGGTGGACGCCGTTTCGAGATATCGCCATAAAGTTGGACCAGGAGTGACTCTAGAATGCGTTTGTACAATATGGGTATCAAACGAAAGGTGTTAATGAGTATTTTAAAAGGGAGTGGGCCTTAGTTCTATAGGTGGACGCCTTTTCGAGGTATCGCAATAAAGGTGGACCAGGGGTGACTCTAGACTTTGTTTGTACGATATGGGTATCAAATGAAAGGTGTTAATGAGTATTTTTAAAAGGGAGTGGGCCTTCGTTCTATAGGTGGTCGCCTTTTCGAGATATCGCCATAAAGGTGGACCAGGGGTGATTCTAGAATATGTTTGTGCGATATGGTATCAAATGAAAGGTGTTAATGAGTATTTTAAAAGGGCGTGTGGCTTAGTTCTATAGGTGGACGCCTTTTCGAGATATCGCCATAAAGGTGGACCAGGGCTGACTCTAGAATGTGTTTGTACGATATTGGTATCAAATTAAAGGTATTAATGAGAGTTTTAAAAGGGAGTGGTGGTAGTTGAATATGTGGAGGCGTTTTCCAGATATCGACCAAAATATGGACCAGCGTGACCCAGAACATCATCTGTTGGATACCGCTAATTTATTTATATATGTAATACCTGCAAAGATTTCAAGGGTTTTTTATTTCGCCCTGCAGAACTTTTTCATTTTCTTCTACTTAATATGCTAGGTGTCACACCCATTTTACAAAGTTTTTTCCAAAGTTATATTTCGCGTCAATAAACCAATCCAATTACCATGTTTCATCCCTTTTTTCGTATTTGGTATAGAATTATGGCATTGTTTTCATTTTTCGTAATTTTCGATATCGAAAAAGTGGGCGTGGTCATAGTCGGATTTCGTTAATTTTTTGTACCAAGATAAAGTGCGTTCGGATAAGTACGTGAACTAAGTTCAGTAAAGATATGTCGATTTTTGCTCAAGTTATCGTGTTAACGGCCATGCGGAAGGACACGCGGCGGCTGTGTATAAAAACTGGGCGTGGCTTCAACCGATTTCGCCCATTTTCACAGAAAACAGTTAACGTCATAAAATCTATGCCCCTACCAAATTTCAAAAGGATTGGTAAATTTTTGTTCGACTTATGGCATTAAAAGTATCCTAGACAAATTAAATGAAAAAGGACGGAGCCACGCCCATTTTGAAATTTTCTTTTATTTTTGTATTTTGTTGCACCATATCATTACTGGAGTTGAATGTTGACATAATTTACTTATATACTGTAAAGATATTAAATTTTTTGTTAAAATTTTACTTAAATAAAAATTTTTTTTAAAAAGTGGGCGTTGTCCTTCTCCGATTTGGCTAATTTTTATTAAGCGTACATATAGTAATAGGAGTAACGTTCCTGCCAAATTTCATCATGATATCTTCAACGACTGCCAAATTACAGCTTGCAAAATTTTAAATTACCTTCCTTAAAAAGTGGGCGGTGCCACGCCCATTGTCCAACATTTTACTAATTTTCAATTTTGTGTCATGAGTTCAACTCACCTACCAAATTTCATCGCTTTATCTGTCTTTGGTAATGAATTATTGCACTTTTTCGGTTTTTCGAAATTTTCGATATCGAAAAAGTGGGCGTGGTTATAGTCCGATATCGTCCATTTTAAATAGCGGTCTGAGATGAGTGCTCAGGAACCTACATACCAAAGTTCATCAAGATACCTTAAAATTTACTCAAGTTATCGTGTTAACGGACGCACGGACGGACGGACGGACATGGCTCAATCAAATTTTTTTTCGGTCCTGATGATTTTGATATATGGAAGTCTATATCTATCTCGATTCCTTTATACCTGTACAACCAACCGTTATGCAATCAAACTTAATATACTCTGTGAGCTCTGCTCAACTGAGTATAAAAACATAGGCATTTCAAAGTGGGATTTTTCAAAATTTACCCCTACGACCCAAAGGGGGGGGGGGGGGGGGGGGGTGGCGGGGACATCAGAATTCGTTTTAGAGGTATGGTTCCTTCGGCAAAGTTTCTTATTTTGATCCTTAGAATATGATTTTCACAGAGCAATGGGCGATTTTTTTGCCTCCCCACAAATCGACCCGGCCTAATATATATATTTAAAAAAATAAATAAATGTAACGCGCTAACCTCCGAAAAGATTTTATACCGTGCTTCTCTTCCAATTTGCCTCGTGCACGTTTTAATTTTTCCTACAAATTGGCAGGACGGGACCTACTTGTTTTATGCGGACTCCGAACGGCATCTGCAAGGCAGATGAGTTTTCACTGAGAGATTTTCATGGTAGAAATACAATCGGAGTGCTTGCCAAATCACTGCCGAGGGGCGACCCCCTTACATAAACTTTCTACTAATTGAAAAAAACTTGTTTCTAAAATGTTGATGTTGCTTTGCCCGGGGCGTGAACCCAGGATCCTCGGTGTGGTAGGCGGAGCGCGCTACCATCACACCACGGCGGCCGCCTATATAATTTATTTTTGATTACTTACGCTTCATTACTGCTATCAACCAGGTATTTATTTCTCACAATAAACATCTGTTGGTTTTGGTGGTACCACCATGGAGATTTTTTCAACTCAACTCGATTCGCAATGTAGGATATCAACTGGAGAAAGGTGTTGAATGTTCATTTAAGAACTGTACATTTCTCAAGATCTCCCGAAATTAGGATATTAATTGGAAAATATTAATGACGTTGGAGATCAACTCGAAAACTTTCAATTTTACAAAATTTTTCAAAGGTTGGATAGTGATTGGACATTGAAGTTGGATATCAACTCGAGAACTATATGGTTTAAGAATAATTAAATAATGATGTTGGATATCACTTCTGGAAATATATATATAATTTCGCTGGAGAATTTTTCTCCATGTTTGTTGGGTCAACAAAATCCAGCTGTTGCCGTATCTACAAATTATCTAGATAATAAAAAACAACCAATGTTGCCGCACAAAAAAGCATACCCCAAAAGCGGCCTTAAACTGTGACTGAAAAATTGCTCAGTAGTTTAACTGGAGTTTAAATTTGACTAGAGTTTAAGCAAAAATAGTTTAAGCTTAGCTTAACCAACTACTGAAAAACCGGGCCTTAATCTACAAATAGGTAGCTATATAATGCAATAAAGAAGTTTTAGCAATATATTCGTACTTGTAGATGAATCCACAATTTGATATAAAGTACCATCATTAACCCTTTTCCAAGCTCTACCGGTTCCGGTTTATCGACAACTTCTGATGACTAAAAAGATAATTTTGTATATCTCTGGAGCCAAGCAAAATTGTAAAGCTTTTTTATTACATTACTAGCAGACCCGGCAGACGTTGTTCTGCCCTAAATTTGGCCTATCTCCATACATTTTAATAAGTTTTTTCCGTCTAACTCTGCCCTCCTCCCCTCTTCACTTTTTCCTAATCCTTCTTATCATTTTTCTTCATCCCTTATTGCCTGTGCGAGAGGGTGGTATGTATTTTGTTCCATTCCCAGTCCCAGCCCCAATCCGATTCTCAGTCCCGGCCCTAGTCCTAATCCCAGTCCCAGTCCGTCTCTGGTCCACTTCCCGGAAAAAAGGATCGTAAATACTAATATAGGCAAATTTATATACCTCACCCCTTTTTTGTCTGGCCTGGTGATGTGCTATATTTGATATCATTCGCTATAATATTTTTTATTGATAAGCACGTTGTTTCATTAAACACCAACCAATTACACGGAAGTATATCCGCACCACCTGAAAATATGATACGTAACATTTTATTATTACGTATAAATATATAAAAAAAATTGCAATAAAATAATATTGCGACTATAAACGGAGATACAACCTATCCTATATTTCAAGTTAGATCAAACTAAACACGGGGTGCGAAACAAATTTAAAATCGGTTTAGTAGTTTAGGAGTCCATCGCGGACAAACAATGTGACACCTGATTTTTATATATATAAGATTTAGCTACCTACTTGTAGGTTCACGCACAACCCAATTCAAGGCTGTACCGTTAACGGTTAAGGCGCTAAGTGGGTTAATCGGTTTATCGATAACTACTATTGATTTATGTATATCTCTTGAACCAAAGCGAATGTTGAAGCTTTTGTTTATGCAATATATAGGTACTAACTTGTAAATCAATCCACAATTTGCCAAAACTTCTATCATAATTCCTTTTGGGCAAAATGGGAATTTATCGGTACATAAAAGATCCAGCGCCTAAATTGCTCTATATATCATGACCCAAGCAAGATTTTTGAACTTTTTTTCTTCCATTATGTAGTTGCCTACTTTTAGATAATCCAAAATCACGTCATATGTCCTTATAGTAAATTTAATCAAAACAAGTAAGGAAGGCTAAGTTCGGGTGTAACCGAACATTATATACTCAGCTGAGAGCTTTGGAGACAAAATAAGGGAAAATCACAATGTAGGAAAATGAACCTAGGGTAAACCTGGAATGTGTTTGTGTGACATGGGTATCAAATGGAAGGTATTAAAGAGTATTTTAAAGGGAGTGCGCCTTAGTTTTATAGGTGGACGCCTTCTCGAGATATAGCCATAAAGGTGGACCAGGGGTGACTCTAGAATATGTTTGTACGATATGGGTATCATATTAAAGGTATGTAGCGGCAGCCTGTGGGTTAATGCGATGGTAAGGATGTTCAAACATTTACGTATGTATCTGTGTGCATATACCAGCATAGCTACGTTTACATGTGTTAGTAACTGGTAGAAAGCAAACACTTGGACAGATGTTCGAACATGTATCTGTTAGTATGCGTGAAGTTAGTTCGTGAAAGTTTATGTCCCGCCAAAATAGGGTTATATGTATTGGTGTCTTTCGTTCTTGAGTGAAAGTGGTGAGAAAGAAAGGCTTTTGATTTATGGGGTACGACCGCCAAACGATTGCAGGGAATGTCTCAAAAGAAAAGTTGACTTAAGTGAGTGCGGAAGCAAGTTTTAATTATATATATATTTTTTGCGAAGAAAAAAAGTTCGCGATTTTTTTTCATAAAACCGTGATAACGGGTAATTTAGCGGAATCCCAAGGAAGAGCCGGGATCACATACTCTGCTTGACAACAGCCCCAGATTGCTGTGCAAAAAATTTAAACTGTCCACCATCACCAGCCACAAACGCAAAAATAAAGCGGGGTAGTATTTAAGCTAAAGGAACTTGCCTCACCAGCCACAAATACAGTCCAAAACATACAAAAGCGGGGTAGTATTTCGTATAGAGGAAAGGGAAGCATACAGATGGTGCCAGGCCAGACGTCAAGGGAGTAAAGGGGCATCTGAGCGCTCCTGTCCTGGCACCGCGATCATTATTGGAGCTGCAGATACGATCACTAAGTGGAGGAGAAAAGCAGTCAAGGAGAGAGCCTAAAAAGGGAAACTCATTAGGGATCATTATTTTTTGGTTAATTTTTAGTTTATTACGATATTGTTTAATTTGAATTTTTAGTTTATTTTTGTTAAGGTTTAATTTAACTCAACCCTAGTTTTTCGATTTGCGTGTGAGTTTTTTTCTATTTTTCGATGAATTCATTTTTTTTGAAATTTTACTAACTTTATAATTGTAAGCATTTCTACCTTCATATTCATTCCGGTTTCTTACTTCTTCTCATCTTTCTCTATCCTTTCAAAATTCCACTTGTTACTCACCTACCTATTATTTCCTTAACTTTTTGTCCACACCCACACATTCGCACATTTAACCTTTTTCTCATGTCCCGCCATCCCTCAAAAATACCTAATTTTTAAGCATTCTGTTGCTACATGAGTTTGTCACTTTTTCCGTTCACCTTTTTTGCATTTAATTTAAATATTACAATTTCGATTCCACCTTCCTAACACTTTTATCTCTTTGCCTTTTTGTACGCGTTGCCTTTTGTTGATTCTAATTAGCGCATTCCTCTGTTATTTTTTACTTCGAGCTTTTGCTTTACATTTTCTTTTTGCGCTTATATTTTTTGCAAGGCTATTAGATTTCATAGTTTACCCTCACTTTCATTTTTTTCACATATTTGGTAAATTTCCAATTTCATTTATATTAGGCTGTCGCACTATTAAATTTTGCAGTTTTTATTTTTATTATTTAATATTTTTTTATTTATTTATTTATTTTGTAACTTTGTTTTGAATCATCATCCTTCACTCTAAAGCGCATAAATTCTTTGATCCGGGCCGCAACCGCATGCCCGAATAAATTTGTTATCTTTCATTGTCACCTCTTCCACCGATCGACGTTCCAGCATAGGTTTGTAGGTGTATGTATATGTACGTTCTTTACAGCCACGCTCTCTCTTCGACGCAGGCGCCTCCGTCGCGGGATTGATCGGTAAGTGCTAGACTTATAAGTTATTAACTACCTACACAAATAGTTTAAATACAAACATACGTATAAATATATCAAATTGTAAACAAACCTGCTGGAAGCCAGCAGAGGCTAAGGAGTTATTGGGATACAGTGGCGGCCCGATAACGACAGCATTATTAGCACTTAGTCGTTTTCAATTTTTTATTTTTGTACGCTAAAGTTTCACATTTTTATTCGGTAATTTTCAAGTTAAGTTTTTGGTGCACGGTCCAATTTTCCTTTTTACGTAAAATCCTTTTCATTTTTATTCAATAGTTTTCAATTTAAAGTTTTTTTGTACGTTTGGGTCTTCCGTGGGTTTTTGTTAAGTTTTTTTATCCACAATCTTTCCATTAAATAAACCCAAAAGTAAACTTCCTTTTCCCTATTATCTTCCTTTTAGCCACTTCTATCCCCATCTTTATTATTCTTACTTACGAATATACGTATCTTAGATAGAGTTAGTTCCAACTAATTAGTCTTAAGGAAAATTCTACATAAGTGAAGTTTTTTTGAATTTTTTTGAAGTTTTTTGATCATTAATTTTAGGATATATATTTAATAAAGAGTTTTTTTTATAACGTTTTACAAAGGAATCCAAACGTATCATATTTATTAGTTCATGGGTTGAGCTTACCCTAAAAAAAAATGTCAGGCTAAGACACTCAATTGGTGTGGGTGTTGCACGAGTGCAACAAAAAAAAGGCGACGTGAATGTGAGGCGACGGTGACAGACTAGACAGGCTAGGGACATGGGACATTAACGGACGGACACATGTCAGGCTAAGGGGGCGTTGCTAAAGTGCCGGAGTCAGTGCAACGCCCAAGGCTGCGTCAAGGTTTTACGCAGAAGGGGAGGGATGACTCCACCTGACACGGACAGACCTTTTCTTCCAGCTTTCCTTTTCTTTACATAGATTTCAGGCATGAACCTCTCTTTTGTTTGTATACCTGTAGGTAAGGCGGGTGAGCAAAAACTCACCCCACCCGACGAGCTAGCAGGGGCTTGCCAGCATGCCAAGTGCCACCTCCGCCTTACCCCAGCAGCCAGTTATACAACAATGGCGCCCAACGCAATAGCCCAGTTCGTTTTTTTTTTTTGTTTAATTTTTCCCATTTTTAATCTTAGTTTCAGTTTTTAACCCTTTTGCAATTCCCGTTTCTTTACGTCTTTCATATGCTTTAATTCTCTAATTCCATTTAGCGTTTTTGTAATTCTTCCTTATATCATTTCTTTCACACCCTTCTGTATTTCTATGACAGGACAGGCGACCGTTGTAGCAGCAGCATCGCTTGGACAAGTCCGATGCGATTTGTGCCACTACAACCAATACGAGGGGGGATACTCAGCTTACCGTGGGAGTTCCTTATAGGAGCTGCAACGCTTGCGTAAGTGGGATCCCACGGTAAAGCTAGTACGATAGGAGGTAGACGTTTTTGGTTGCAAGCCACTGTTCAAGCTACCGTGCAAATAGTCCAGCACGGTTTGCACGTGAGGTTTACAGTGCGCCTGCGCCACAGACAATCCAACAGAGTATGGCAGCCAAGCTTAAGGCCAAGGACTCTCGACTTGATGTGCCATACTCGACTGACATGACCTGTAGGGGAGACGTAGCTGACTTGGACTTAGACAAATTACGGACGGACAGCTCACATCCATTATGACCTTGCTGAGGTGCAACACCAGCACACACCATGTATTTTAATATATATTCATTCTTTATTGAAATTGCATAGAAACTTTGTACAAGTTACAACTACAACAAAAAAAAAATATATATATATAAGCAAAGAAAATCGAACTGAAGTAAAATCATATGTACTTATATACGTAGTATTACTTTTAATTCCACGTTACGTTGGCCTTAAACCCAAGCGTATACATACACATATGTCTACCCATTTTTAATCTTTTTTTTAAGCAATCATCTTTTGAATGTTTAGATTTTTTTTTTCTGAATTTTTTTATTTATTACCTAGCCCTGAGCGGTTGAGTTATTATTTTATTAGTTCTTGGTGAGAATTTTTATTTTTTTTTTATTTTTTGAAATACCAATTTAAATTGTTGGATATTTCTTGTCGTTCGTTTTATTATATACATACATATATTTACTTGCATACTTACCCATACATGCATATATATTTACATACTATTTTTAACGTTATCCTTTCATCTTGTTGATTTTAGGATTTTTTTTTTTTTTTTTTTTTTTTTTTGTTTTTTTGTTTTTGAATATTTAGATTATTTGAAATCATCTTATGAATTCTGAAATTTTTTTTTTAGATTTTAAGTTAATCATTTATTTTCATTTTCTTATTTTTTTACTTTATTTCCTTCGGTCTTTTTGGGACAAATTTTTCCCTTGAGTTTACGTTCCGAATTAATTTGGAAGTTTGAAGTCGTAGTTGAATTCTTATTAGTTTATTTTATTTTTGAGTTTTATACCTTCTTTTGGAAGTTTGAAATTTTCTTACCGACATACGGAGTTCGGTCTTTACATACTCCGTCGTGTTGTTTTTTTTTTTTTTTTATATACTGCCTTAGATTCGCCATATCTTGGGTGTTGAATTTTTAGGCTAACCCTCAGTGGGCTTATTTTTTGTTAGGTTTGATATTTCTTTTGTCATAACGTTTTTCTTGGTATTCACGTTTTTGGTTTACCTGCCTAATTGTTGAATTTTTGAAATTTTTAATTTTTTTTGCAATAACCTGCAGTTTAAATAAATATCTATTACGTTTGTTCTTCTCCGCTTCAGTAGTTGTTCTGGTTGGGTTGACCTCAACCCTTCCTCTTTCGTTCTGAGGATACATAAAGCTAGGGTAAATCTGTTGGGCGACTTAATCCCCATAGGACAAAAAAAAAAAAAAGTTTTCCTTTCCTGTGCGAGTGTTGTCGTGTATGGAGGAGGAGGACGCACCGGAACGAGTTGCTGGTGGATTGGGGTTATTCAACAAGAACCAGAGGGTCACAAGGAGTGTGAGCAGAGCGCTGCAGAACCAGGTAGTCGGATCAATCTTTACGCAGATCGACACGGGCGTACCCCATCCCGTAGATTTTTTGCCAACAGACTTTTTTAACAGGTGCACTTCGCGGGTTTTTAGGTCGACTAGTCGGGAGGAGGTGATACGTCCGGTTACGATTAGGAGATCAGACAGTTTCTATTTCAGCGAGGAGGAAAAGAGTTCGAGTTTTTCCAGGAAAATAGACCAACTATTTGAGATGACGGATACGGAGGAGCCAGGTGCTGTTGGGGGGGAAGGCCCTAGGAGGATTGAGCCACCAGCGAACGCGGGTGCTGGGGCAGCGGAACCCCGGAGAAGCGGACCTAGTTCCACAGCCGCCAGCATCGAACAGTTAAGCCAGATGATGGCGATGATGGCACAGCAAAACCAGGTGATGGCACAATACATGAACGAGGTCCGTCATATCCGGGAGAACGTGTCGAACCTCAGCAACCGCGTCGCTGATATGGAGAACTCGGCACAACCGTTAGGGCACCGGGCTGAGCGCGCGTCTACACCCGAGCCTAGGGATGCGAGAAATGGCACAGCCAACCAGCGTGTCAGTCCAGGTGCAGCAGGGGGGGTTTCAGGTAGCGATAGAAACACCCAGGACCCACCGAGATGGAAGAAGTTGGACCTGGATAAGTGGCATGTGAAGTTTGACGGGACGACTAAGGGAATAACGGTGGAGAGCTTCATTTTTAGGATTGAAAAGTTGAGGCAACAACACAACATATCCCACTTTCAGCTCTTCACCGATTTCCATTGCCTCGTAACGGGCTCTGCCTTGAAGTGGTACTGGCAAGTTCTTGAAGATCACGCCGACGAACCCGAGTTCGGGTATTTTGAGCTCAAAGCAGAACTGCTAGCCCACTTCAAGACTGCAGAGTCCGATTACGAGATTATAAGAGAAATTATGGAGCGCAAACAACTGCCGCAAGAAGGGTTCGACGAGTTCTACGGTGAGGTCCATAACCTGACATTCCGCCTGCGGAAAAAGATCCAGGAGAAGGAGCTAGTGGGGATCATTAGGGGCAACCTGAAACCTTACCTTGCGAACTTAACCTTCGCATCAAAGATTGACACGTTGGCGGAGCTGAAGGCTGAGTGTAAGAGGGCAGAGCGGCTCATAAAGGAGAACCGAACCCGTCCCAAACCGGTCAACGAATTAGAATATCCCGAAGTGACACCTGGGGATGAGGGGATCAATAGGCAACCCGTGGAGGCGATCACGAATCCGGCCAAACCGAGAGGGCCAAACCAACAACCATATCGCCCAGTACCGGGAGCTAGGAACCAACACCAACCTTTGAGCAACTCTAAGCCCGCCACCAATTCGTTTTGTGCGTCCCCCTTTCACCTCATGTTATGTTTTTCGTGTGGAATGCCTGTCGATTTTTTTGTCAAGAATCCGTCCGAATTGAAGAGAGATAATCGTTGTAAATCGTCCTTTCATGATATGGTATGTTTTGCGTGTGGGGGTGATATGTCTTTTTGTGTTTACAAAGCGGGTAAGGGAAACTCCCAACTGGCGGAGATTGCCGGGAAATCTCGCCAGGGAACAGACTACCCGGAGACCAACCCAGCTTCAGAATTTTAGAAAGGGCGGACGACAATGCGTGTAGAGTCAAGTTATGTGTAGGGAAAGCCGAGCCAAAAAGTCTACATCAAAGGAAGCTGGAATACGAAGCAGCTAGACAAAGAATTTTTTGCGAAGACTTTCTCGCTAAGAAAAGAAATAGAAATTTTAAAAAGATAATGAAGATGCGATCAAAGAGAAAAAATATGAGAAGACTTATTAATAAAATAGTAGCGACAATTGTCACCATGAAAGGCGACAACCGTTTCTTTGCGCAGACAAAGATCGGGGATAGGGATGTCGTAGCCTTGCTGGATTCAGGTGCTGGCGCGAGTTGTCTAGGTAAAAATTATGAGAAGCTGATAGAAGGCAGGGAGGATGGCATCATCCCGCTGGCCAATCAAAACATACGCACGGCGAATGGTGGCGAAACGCCGGTGGTTGGTGCTATCACTCTGTCTGTCTTCTGGGATGGAATATATAAGGACCTAGAGTTTCTCATCGTGCCAGGCCTCCAGCAACAGGTGTATTTAGGGGTAGACTTTTGGCAGGCTTTCGATCTGCAGGTTGTTAGTCGTAGGGTTCTATCGCATCCAACTCGCACTGGCGTTGCAGAACTTGTACCCGCCGAGGGCGACTTATCATTTGAAGCGGTACAGCATGTTCTGACAAGAGAGCAAAGTGTGGCGTTGGAGAAGGTCAAGGCGCAGTTTCCCTCATTTGCGGTCCTAGGTTTAGGGAAAACGAATGTGGAGGAACACGTGATAGAAGTCACAAATGAAAACCTCCCAGTCAAGCAAAGGCATTACCCTATATCACCAGCGATCCAAAAGCTAGTTTTTGAAGAGCTCGATAGGATGCTCGGTTTAGGCGTGATAGAGGAGAGCAATAGTAGCTGGAGCTCCCCTGTGTCGCTGGTGATAAAGGGAGAAAAGAAGCGTCTGTGCCTCGACGCACGAAAAATTAATGAACGCACCATCAAAGATGCATATCCACTGCCAAATATCGACGGGATCATTAGCCGACTGCAGAACACTAGGTTCATTTCGGCCATTGATTTGAAAGATGCCTTTTGGCAGATCCCGCTCGAAAAGAAATCTAGGGAAAAGACAGCATTTACAGTGCCAGGGCGTCCCCTATACCAATACACAGTCATGCCGTTTGGACTGTGTAACGCAGCGCAAAGAATGTGTAGACTTATGGACAAGGTTATACCCGCTTCTTTACGTGATTCCGTGTTTGTGTATTTAGATGATTTGTTGGTATGTTCCGTAGATTTTTCGTCTCATTTATATTTGTTGGAAAAGGTCGCTAGATGTTTGCGTGCGGCTAACCTTACCATTAACGTAGAAAAGAGTAAATTTTGTTTTAAAGAAGTTAGGTACTTAGGTTATGTAGTGGGCGATGGATGCATTCGTACCGATGCGAACAAGGTTGCTGCTGTGAGGGATTTTCCCGAGCCGAAAACACCAAAGCAGCTCCGACGGTTTCTAGGGATGTCAGGCTGGTACCGTCGTTTTATCCAAGACTACGCAACCATTGCAGCTCCGCTGCACGACTGTCTCACTAAAGACAAAATTAAAAAGTTTGCGATGACTGATAAAGCGAGAGAGTCGTTTGAGCGACTGAAGCAGAGCCTGATCTCTGCTCCTGTACTGGTACATCCTGATTTCAACAGACGTTTCTACATCCAGTGCGATGCTTCGACAGACGGAGTGGGCGGGGTACTCTTCCAGTTGGACGACGAGAACAACGAACGACCGATAGCTTACATTTCCGCCAGACTAAATAAAGCACAGCGAAACTACAGCATAACCGAGCTGGAGTGCTACGCGGCAGTGATAAGCGTGAAGAGATTTAGGCCGTACGTCGAAGGGTTGCCGTTCACAATCATCACCGATCACGCGAGTCTCAAATGGTTGATGAACCAGAAAGATCTTTCTGGGAGACTCGCGCGATGGAGTTTGAAATTGCAGGCATACGATTTTGAAATAGAGCATAGGAAAGGAGCACTTAACGTCGTTCCAGATACACTGTCGCGAGCACACATGGACGAAATTAAACTATCTGACAGACTAATGGACATTGACTTGGACTCACCATACTTTAAAACGGAAGAGTATGACGAACTTAAGAAAACTGTGACAGAGAATCAAGATAGAATACCAGAGTTGTGCGTATCAGACGGGTATGTCTATAGACGGACTCAGTTTAACCGGGGGGACGATCTTCAGCAGGACCAAGCCTGGAAACTCTGGGTGCCGTCGGAATTGCGTGCCGGATTGGTGGAAGCCTCACACGGCTCACCTTCTGCTGGGCACGGAGGAATCCATAAAACGTTAGCCCGAATACGCGAAAAATACTACTGGCCTGGGATGGTAACAGAGGTTCAAAATTATGTGAGGGAATGCGAAGTCTGTAAGGGAAATAAAACCCAAAACTCTTTTCACAAACCACCCATGGGAAAGCGACACGTAACTGAGAGACCTTTCCAACGATTGTTTATAGACTTTATGGGCCCTTATCCACGTACGAGTGATGGTAATGTGTATGTGTTTGTTTGTCTTGACCATTTTTCCAAGTTTGTCTTTTTGAAACCTATGCGTAAAGCCACGTCTGTAGATGTTATTAAGTTTTTAGAGAAAGAGGTTTTTCACATCTTTGGAGTCCCAGAATACATCCACTCAGATAATGGCAAACAGTTTGTATCCGATGTTTTTGCGCAATTTTTAGAAAAGTATGGCACAAGACATATCCGGACTGCATTCTACTCTCCACAAGGGAATGCAGCGGAGAGGGTGAATCGCTCAGTACTACAGATAGTAAGATCCTTCATTAAAGAGAATCAAAAGAGTTGGGATAGGTGCATCAGTGATGCGGCCTTTGCCCTTCGTAGCGCGATACACACATCAATAAACTGCTCGCCATATTATGCCACTTTTGGCTTACCGATGATGCAACATGGCACGTCTTATGAAGTATGCCGCAAATTAGGCACCGTGAAAGATACTGATCTACAGATAGAGGCGCGAGCAGATAGGTTGCAAGGAATTAGAGACTCGATAATGAAGGAGCTGAAGTTAGCACATGAGCGAAGCCAAAAGGTTTACAACACCAGATCCAAAGATGTGAAATTCCGAATCGGACAAGTGGTATATCGCCGAAATTTCAAACAGAGTTCACAAATAAACAACTATAATGCTAAGCTTGCCCCAAAGCAAGTAAAGTGTGTCGTTCTTAAAGCAATCGGCAACTCGATGTATGAACTCGGCGATACCAGTGGCCAGAAAGTCGGCGTATACCACGCTAAGGATATTTTTGTTGCTTAATCATATGTTGAATGTTAGTCTTGGTGACCTATGTTAAATGTAGATGTGTGCAACGTTTGCTAGCTTTAGTTTTGGCTTGACCATTAGAGTAATTATTTATGCAATTATTTATTTCTTTGACCATGTTTATAGTTGACCTTATTTATTCATTTATTTATTGTTTTTTATTATTTATTTGTTTATTTTTTATTTTTTTTATTATTATTTTTTATGGATTCTGTGGTATTTTATTACTAACATACTAAAAACTGTGACATAGATTTAGGTAGATAGATATCTGTGATATAGGCTTAAATACTTACCAGTGATATAACTATAGATTTAACCCGCATGCCATTCTAGTCATTAATATAAGTAGATATCTGTGATATTAGGTTAGTAGTAGAAACACTTTTTTTATTCCGCGTGCTGCCCTTATACGAGTTAACATAAACCCTACATAATCGGAAGAATAGGCAATAGCCCGGCTTTAGGTCGTGGGTCGAGGCCACACGTTAGGCGTTTGAAGGTAGCTTTAGGACAGACTGCGCATTGAATTTTTTACGCCCACGCTCCATGTTGCCTGCAACATCGGCGGTTGCGAGCCTGTAGCGGCAGCCTGTGGGTTAATGCGATGGTAAGGATGTTCAAACATTTACGTATGTATCTGTGTGCATATACCAGCATAGCTACGTTTACATGTGTTAGTAACTGGTAGAAAGCAAACACTTGGACAGATGTTCGAACATGTATCTGTTAGTATGCGTGAAGTTAGTTCGTGAAAGTTTATGTCCCGCCAAAATAGGGTTATATGTATTGGTGTCTTTCGTTCTTGAGTGAAAGTGGTGAGAAAGAAAGGCTTTTGATTTATGGGGTACGACCGCCAAACGATTGCAGGGAATGTCTCAAAAGAAAAGTTGACTTAAGTGAGTGCGGAAGCAAGTTTTAATTATATATATATTTTTTGCGAAGAAAAAAAGTTCGCGATTTTTTTTCATAAAACCGTGATAACGGGTAATTTAGCGGAATCCCAAGGAAGAGCCGGGATCACATACTCTGCTTGACAACAGCCCCAGATTGCTGTGCAAAAAATTTAAACTGTCCACCATCACCAGCCACAAACGCAAAAATAAAGCGGGGTAGTATTTAAGCTAAAGGAACTTGCCTCACCAGCCACAAATACAGTCCAAAACATACAAAAGCGGGGTAGTATTTCGTATAGAGGAAAGGGAAGCATACAGATGGTGCCAGGCCAGACGTCAAGGGAGTAAAGGGGCATCTGAGCGCTCCTGTCCTGGCACCGCGATCATTATTGGAGCTGCAGATACGATCACTAAGTGGAGGAGAAAAGCAGTCAAGGAGAGAGCCTAAAAAGGGAAACTCATTAGGGATCATTATTTTTTGGTTAATTTTTAGTTTATTACGATATTGTTTAATTTGAATTTTTAGTTTATTTTTGTTAAGGTTTAATTTAACTCAACCCTAGTTTTTCGATTTGCGTGTGAGTTTTTTTCTATTTTTCGATGAATTCATTTTTTTTGAAATTTTACTAACTTTATAATTGTAAGCATTTCTACCTTCATATTCATTCCGGTTTCTTACTTCTTCTCATCTTTCTCTATCCTTTCAAAATTCCACTTGTTACTCACCTACCTATTATTTCCTTAACTTTTTGTCCACACCCACACATTCGCACATTTAACCTTTTTCTCATGTCCCGCCATCCCTCAAAAATACCTAATTTTTAAGCATTCTGTTGCTACATGAGTTTGTCACTTTTTCCGTTCACCTTTTTTGCATTTAATTTAAATATTACAATTTCGATTCCACCTTCCTAACACTTTTATCTCTTTGCCTTTTTGTACGCGTTGCCTTTTGTTGATTCTAATTAGCGCATTCCTCTGTTATTTTTTACTTCGAGCTTTTGCTTTACATTTTCTTTTTGCGCTTATATTTTTTGCAAGGCTATTAGATTTCATAGTTTACCCTCACTTTCATTTTTTTCACATATTTGGTAAATTTCCAATTTCATTTATATTAGGCTGTCGCACTATTAAATTTTGCAGTTTTTATTTTTATTATTTAATATTTTTTTATTTATTTATTTATTTTGTAACTTTGTTTTGAATCATCATCCTTCACTCTAAAGCGCATAAATTCTTTGATCCGGGCCGCAACCGCATGCCCGAATAAATTTGTTATCTTTCATTGTCACCTCTTCCACCGATCGACGTTCCAGCATAGGTTTGTAGGTGTATGTATATGTACGTTCTTTACAGCCACGCTCTCTCTTCGACGCAGGCGCCACCGTCGCGGGATTGATCGGTAAGTGCTAGACTTATAAGTTATTAACTACCTACACAAATAGTTTAAATACAAACATACGTATAAATATATCAAATTGTAAACAAACCTGCTGGAAGCCAGCAGAGGCTAAGGAGTTATTGGGATACAGTGGCGGCCCGATAACGACAGCATTATTAGCACTTAGTCGTTTTCAATTTTTTATTTTTGTACGCTAAAGTTTCACATTTTTATTCGGTAATTTTCAAGTTAAGTTTTTGGTGCACGGTCCAATTTTCCTTTTTACGTAAAATCCTTTTCATTTTTATTCAATAGTTTTCAATTTAAAGTTTTTTTGTACGTTTGGGTCTTCCGTGGGTTTTTGTTAAGTTTTTTTATCCACAATCTTTCCATTAAATAAACCCAAAAGTAAACTTCCTTTTCCCTATTATCTTCCTTTTAGCCACTTCTATCCCCATCTTTATTATTCTTACTTACGAATATACGTATCTTAGATAGAGTTAGTTCCAACTAATTAGTCTTAAGGAAAATTCTACATAAGTGAAGTTTTTTTGAATTTTTTTGAAGTTTTTTGATCATTAATTTTAGGATATATATTTAATAAAGAGTTTTTTTTATAACGTTTTACAAAGGAATCCAAACGTATCATATTTATTAGTTCATGGGTTGAGCTTACCCTAAAAAAAAATGTCAGGCTAAGACACTCAATTGGTGTGGGTGTTGCACGAGTGCAACAAAAAAAAGGCGACGTGAATGTGAGGCGACGGTGACAGACTAGACAGGCTAGGGACATGGGACATTAACGGACGGACACATGTCAGGCTAAGGGGGCGTTGCTAAAGTGCCGGAGTCAGTGCAACGCCCAAGGCTGCGTCAAGGTTTTACGCAGAAGGGGAGGGATGACTCCACCTGACACGGACAGACCTTTTCTTCCAGCTTTCCTTTTCTTTACATAGATTTCAGGCATGAACCTCTCTTTTGTTTGTATACCTGTAGGTAAGGCGGGTGAGCAAAAACTCACCCCACCCGACGAGCTAGCAGGGGCTTGCCAGCATGCCAAGTGCCACCTCCGCCTTACCCCAGCAGCCAGTTATACAACAGGTATTAATGAGGCTTTTAAAAGGGAGTGGTGGTAGTTGTATATGTGAAGGCGTTTTCCAGATATCGACCAAAATGTGGACCAGGGTCACCCAGAACATCATCTGTTGGATACCACTAATTTATTTATATATATAATACCACGAACAGTATTCCTGCCAAGATTTCAAGGGTTTTTTATTTCGCCCTGCAGAACTTTTTCATTTTCTTCTACTTAATATGGTAGGTGTCACACCCATTTTACAAAGTTTTTTCTAAAGTTATATTTTGCGTCAATAAACTAATCCAAATACCATGTTTCATCCCTTTTTCGTATTTGGTATAGAATTATGGCATTTTTTTCGTTTTTCGTAATTTTCGATATCGAAAAAGTGGGCGTGGTCATAGTCCGATTTCGGCATTTTTTATACCAATACAAAGTGAGTTCAGATAAGTACATGAACTGAGTTTAGTAAAGATATATCGATTTTTGCTCAAGTTATCGTGTTAACGGCCGAGCAGAAGGACAGACGGTCGACTGTGTATAAAAACTGGGGGTAGCTTCAACCGATTTCGCCCTTTTTCACAGAAAATTTCATAAGGATTGGTAAATTTTTGTTCGACTTATGGCATTAAAAGTATCCTAGACAAATTAATGCCCCTATTACCGTTTACAACACAACTCTGGGTGGGTTGAAATTTCGCAATTTGGTATTACAGATTACAACTCAAACTGTCAAAAAAAATGTCGGTTGAGTTGTATAGTCTAACAACTTTTTGTGGCATTACCGTTTACAACCTTGTGTTAGTGTAGTTGTCAAAGACGTCAAAATCTTACAACTGATTACTAGCAGTTGTCTCATACAATTTTGCAGTTGTTTTGAAAAAAGGTAACGTTTTACAAGACGGTTTACCACCTAATTTTTAACAAAATTTTTAAAAGTTGGTATCAAAAGACACGTTTCGACATCCTATTTGAGAATCCGAAAACAAAAATTTAAAATTCAATTTGTGTCATATTATTTCGGTTCAATTTTGCATGTGGTTGTTGTATTTTGCCAGATTTTTTGTACACACTAATGCAGAAAGGAATTGGACCCACCCAGGGTTATTTTTACAAATCGCCGCCAAATGCCGCCAACACAGAAAGATCTTCTGTGCAAAAAAACTGTGGATTGGGCCTCATATTTCGGACCCTCTCTGGCCCATTTTGTGGGTTTTTGTAAATATTTTTCGAAAGAAATCAAATTTTTAATTTCCGCTTTCGAATCCTAAAAACGGACATCGAAACGCGTCTTTTGATACCACCTTTGATAAAAGTTAGATGGTGCATGGGCTCATAAAACGTTACAAAAAAAAAAAAACAAAAAATTTAAAGCCGGTATTGAAACCTTTTTTAATCAAACAATAATCGACAATTGTGTACACATTTATAGAAAAAACAACGTTTACACGAAGGATTGCATTGAATAACTTTTTGACTTTATGGAGCGACATTCCGAAGATGGACGAGGCTGGCCGCAGTTCGGATGCAGCCAAAAGAGATGAAATTATGCGAACATGAGTTCCATTGATACTAATCACTACTCCTGGGAATCCTGTTTTAGAGTAAAATACAACTTTTGCTGTTTGGGTTTTAATCCACTTCGCACAAATATGCTTCTCAATAATATCTAAAACCAGTCCAACACCAAAATCATTTCCACAGCATTTTTGATAGCTGCCATCAGCAAGGAATCTGAACGTGGCGCATAATTTTAAAATAGGGGTAAAAGCCTTCCCTCGAACGCGTTTGCGGAAATGGTTCTTAATTGTGTTTAGTAATGAGCAAAATGCCTCCTTTCAAATCTGAAAATAACTTCATTTGAAGCTCATCTTTTGTCACTTTAACATTTTCTCACTTGGTGCTTGGTAGTTCCAAGGGATTGAAATGACCCCACGAATGGTTTTCGTATTCGCGACATGTTAATCACCAACATTTTCGCCATTATAAAATAGATTTCATATCATATAATATCTTGTAATAACAAAATCACTTTTGCAAATGCTTAAATTTTCGCCACAAATTGACCAGCTGCTCATTTATCTGTCAAATCATCATTTTCTTAGGTTGGCAGCACCAATTCAACTTCAACTGAAATAAGTTGTAATTCGTAATACCAAGCAGGAGTTGAGTTGTCTGAAAGTTGAGTTGTCTTATTTACAACCCAACTAAGTTGAGTTGTATACCGTAATAGGCCCTTAAATGAAAAAGGGCGGATCCACGCTCATTTTAAAATTTTCTTTTATTTTTGCATTTTGTTGCACCATATCATTACTGGAGTTGAATGTTGACATAATTTACTTATATACTGTAAAGATATTAAGTTTTTTGTTAAAATTTGACTTTAAAAAAAAAATTTTTTTAAAAGTGGGCGTAGTCGTTCTCCCATTTCGCTAATTTTTATTAAACATACATATAGTAATAGGAGTAACGTTCCTGCCAAATTTCATCATGATATCTTCAACGACTGCCAAATTACAGCTTGCAAAAGTTTTAAATTACCTTCTTTTAAAAGTGGGCGGTGCCACGCCCATTGTCCAAAATTTTACAAATTTTCTATTCTGCGTCATAAGTTCAACTCACCTACCAAGTTTCATCGCTTTATTCGTCTTTGGTAATGAATTATCGCACTTTGTCGGTTTTTCGAAATTTTTGATATCGAAAAAGTGGACGTGGTTATAGTCCGATATTGTTCATTTTAAATAGCGATCTGAGATGAGTGCTCAGGAATCTACGTACCAAATTTCATCAAGATATCTCAAAATTTACTCAAGTTATCGTGTTAACAGACGGACGGACGGACGGACATGGCTCAATCAAATTTTTTTTCGATCCTGATGATTTTGATATATGGAAGTCTATATCTATCTCGATTCCTTTATACCTGTACAACCAACCGTTATCCAATCAAAGTTAATATACTCTGTGAGCTCTGCTCAGCTGAGTATAAAAATCGGCATTACATACAAACCCGCTTAAGGAAAGGATTTTATGGTGGCAAGGAAATTGAGTTGCCAACAAAAGTGAAAGAAAAAAAATTTAAATAAGACACTCTTCAAAGAAGTGCCAGTGGCTAAACGCAATGCGGTGAGCATCCTCAAACGACGTATGGTGCTAAGTAATGTCAAAAACTGCACAAGGACAAGACAATGCGACGTGACACATACGTGTTTAACGTTCATATGTGCACATATGCAAAAAGTTTTTTTATAAACACCCACAGCGATGGAAATTTTATATTTTAAGCCGAGTGAAAAACCGCAACACATTGTTAAGCAGAAGATGAAGCATGAGAAACGAAAAAAATAATCACAGAAAAAAACACGAATATCTTGGCTACAAGAAATACTTAAAGTAAATCACAAATTGTTGACATATATATCCTCATATGTATCCACATTTGGACATTTGTTGAACACGATTTTATAGCGAGTTAAAGACTTACTTACTTACTTAATTGGCGCTTAACCGTTTAAACGGTTATGGCCGTCCAACAAGGCGCGCCAGTCGCTTCTTTTCTCTGCCAGTCGGCGCCAATTGGTCACACCAAAGGATTTTAAATCGTTTTCCACCTAGTCCTTCAAGCGAACGCCATCTACCTCTGCTTCCATATGCGTGTTCCGATAGAAACACTTTCTTGGCCGCGTCACTTGGAGCTTCATCTTTCATTCGCATAACATGGCCTAGCGAGCTCAGCCGCTGCGTTTTAATTCGCTGGACTATGTTGATGTCTGCGTAGAGCTCGTACAGCTCATCATTAAATATTTTACGGTACTCGCCATCGCCAACACGTAGAGATCCATAAATCTTTCGAAGAACTTTACTCTCGAACACTCCCAGAGCTGCTTCATCTGCTGTTGTCAAGGTCCATGCTTCTGCATCATATAGCAGGGCGGATACGATAAGCGACTTGTAGAGTATGATTTTCGTTTGCCGAGAGAGAACTTTACTTTTCAATTGCCTACCTAAAGTAGCATTTATTAGCAAGAGAGATTCTTCGCTGGATTTCTGAGCTGATGTTATTGTTAGTGTTGATGCTGGTTCCCAAATAAACGAGTGAGTATTTAACTTTTTAATATCCTACTCAGTCCAAAGAAGCATTTGTTGGCAAGAGTTATTCTTCTTTTAATTTATAAGCTGATATTTTTTACGCTGGTAATGCTGGTTTCTTGGTAGATGAAGCTCTGGAAAGGTGGGAATGCCTCATTCAACGTAACACTCACTTTTGTGCCTCTTCGTCCAACAAAGAGAAGGCAGAACTTACACTGCGTTTGCCTGGTCTAGCGGTGGGACAATAAACTCTCGATGGATGTTCGTAATTCGAATAATATTAATTCGAACTTTTCATTCGTTTATTAAGTATATTCCTATTCGCATATCTTACTTTAGAATGCCCACTCCTTACTGTTCAAATACCTTACTATTCGACTTAACTTAAGTCAATATAGTCAGGATACGTCAGATTGCTCAATCGTGTCTTAGATCTGTGGCTAGAATTATGTTGTTCAGAATAATGTTAAAAAAATCGCACAATTGGGGAGTCATTGGTTGTCTTTTAAAAAATGTTTCACTAGGTAGCTGCATGTGATCTACCTTCATCAATTTCGAGGAGCAGAGTTTCTGGTCGTTTCAGTCGCACTTGCGAAGATTTTTGAAATTAGGCCTAAGTTTAGCCTTGCTAAAGCCACAAAAGATAAAAAGTATTACAGTGCTGCCGCATTGCGCTCAGTTAGCCGTTGAAAGCGCTCCCTCGATGCGCATTCCTACTTTGTGAAGCACCAAGGATGATGTCGTGTGATATTTGTATAGAAACGGTGTGATATTTATACATACAATGGACTGCCTAATGTCTAGGAGCCTAGACTAGAATTAATTGGGCTGCAATCAGTTTTTGCGTTTCCTGAACAATATAAAACAAGTAAATACAATTTTATATAAAACCGTCAATTTGATAAAATCCGATGATGTGACATCACATCATGAGACACGACCGTTTTAGATGTAATGCTCAACGCGTTCTGAGCTATGTGTTAGTGTTAGCTTTCCCTTCTATCCCAATATACCAAAAAGCCATTTGGTACACAGTACTCGAGAGAAGAAAAAATTGGTTAAACCCTCACCATGTACCTGTGATCATATATTGCTGAGTAAATATGTATGATTATAGGCTCAAATGTCATATACACATAGATTCACTGTAAAAAATGAAAATATATCATACTTTTCAGTAAATAATATTGCCGGAAGAGTAATCCCATAACGGATGCCAACTCGTCATTCACTTCAGGTAAATCCAACGTAGTCCACAACCAACTACATAGCACCAGTTGGTTAGCCAAGGTGTCAACTACTGAATACATCATACATAGTATTTTCTTCTATTTATTGTTGTAGCAAGTAAAAATATTTGATTTTTTGATATGTGCAAACTTTTACAATAATTTTGTTATTTAGTTAGCAATCAGTAGATGACAAGAATGAAGAGGGATAAAAAATATTTTTAAATATTTACATAAATATTTCAACACTTATATACATATTTAGAAATGTATGTATATCTGAGTATGTGATAAATATAATGTATAAATGTTAATACATATTTATATGGCATTTGAAGGGTCTTATATGCATTATTTGTAAATAGAGTAAATTAAGAGAAATACTTTTTATCATTTTTGAATATTTCAAAATATTATTATGCATTACAGTTACGTTAGATATGCGCATAAATATGTTAAAATAAAAAACTGATAATTTTTATAACCACAGGATTTTATTTGAAGCTCATTTGTATAAAAAGTTTAAGAGTGTTGAATTTTTAAACAATTTTTTAAAGATGGAACTAAATTTTTAGTTATCCAACAAAATTGCGTAAAAAATATTTTACTTGCTTACTCATTTAATTGGCAATTAAGCGTTTAAATGATTATCGCTGTCCAACAAGGCGCGCCAGTGGTTTTTTCGCTGGGTTCGCTAGCGCCAATTGGTCACACCAAAAGAGATTAACGCCAACGGAGTTAAAATCATTTTCCACCTGATGCCTCCAGCGCAGTGGAGGTCGCTCTATTCCTCTGCTTCAATAGGCGAGTTCCGATAGAAATACTTTCTTAGCCAGAGCATCATATTTCATTTCCATAACATGGCTTAGCAAGAGTAGCCGCTGCGTTTTAATTCGCTGGACTATGGTGATGTCTGCGTACAGCTCATCGTTTAACCTTCTTCGGTACTCGCCGAGGAACTATTCTCTCGAACACTCCCACAGACACCCCATTTGATGTTGTTATAGTCCATGTTTCTCCACGAAAATGGCAGGACGGGTACGATAAGTGACTTGTAAAGCATGACTTTCTAGTCTAAAGAAGCTGTTTTTGGCAAGAGTGACTCTTCGTGGGATTAGAGAGCTGATGTTGGTATTTAGTTACTACTAGTTCCAAAATAAACCAGGTCTTTTTCTATTTCGAAATTATGCCTGCCAACAATGGCGTGGTTGCCAAGTTCTGTAGCTTGTATAATTTTCTCCAGCATCAAATTGAAGAAATCACACGATAGCGGGTCATCATGTCTGAAACCTCGTTTAGTTTCGAACGGCTCGGAAAGGTCCGTCCCAATTTTGACAAAGCTGATGATGTTGCTCAACGTTATTTTGCACGGCCGAATACGTTTTGCGCAGCTCCTTTACGTGCTCTAGAAGGCGGCTTGAACGAAGAGGTGATGTGGGTTAATTCTTTTTTCGTGGGGGCTTTCCAAGAAAAGTCGGTACAATTACCAGGTCTGAGGCCGCTCTGATAAGGTCAAATTAGCCGATTTACGGTGTGCTTCAATCTTTCGCACATTCCGCTTGACAGGACCTTACATGCGATATTAAGAAAGTTGATTCCGCGATACGCAGTTTGCATAATGCCGCAGGAAACCCATCAGAGCCTTACGGCTTTGTGGTTTTTTAATCTGGTCATAATCGGGTGGGGGAACATTAATTGCAGCATCATCGATTTCGGGATCGGGATCATCATCCCTGTGCGGTACATCACTCTCTCGCTTAAATAAAATTTGGTGGAAGGTTATCGGTATCTGCTTTACTGCACATCTTTTATACGTTACTAAAGCTGATACCGATAAGACTTCGGTTAGTTGTCGATAACACACCGGTAAAATGCCGATCACAAGCAAATTACAAATTTGGGCATAGTTTTTCGCTGACAAATCGATATTTCATCGATAAAAATCGATAACCCGCTAATATAATGCCTATAGCTCATCGATAGCGTGTGTTATAGGCAAAAAATTTATAACACTTCAACAACAAAACGATAACTCGTGTATACCTTATCGAAAATCCGCCGATAATAAAACGATAACATGTGGATCACAAACCGATAACTCGACGATGACGGTTGTTATCCACAACAAAACTTTAACATTTCGCCCACAAATCGGTAGCACGCCGTCCGGTTTTGGTTTTGTTTCGGTTTCGTTCGTTACATTCGCCAGAGCATTCGCCCATACATCGCTACTCATGCTAATGGAAGTAAACTAAAGGTCTGAGCGTAGTATTTCTAGTGAGTAGCAGTAAATATGTACTCCTAAATGAACACCCACCTTAATGAACAACACATACTGCGCTACAAAAAGAGGTCCATAAGATGAAGAGCAAACAGCTAGAGAGAGAGCTCAATAATGTTCTATAGGAAGCCAGTAGTATGCTAATATAAAGTGGATGAGTGCAGAATGATAGCTGCTAGTTGAGGTCACAGCAAATGGGGCGAGGTCACAGCACATCGTGACCTGTTACCACTGTTCTGGCTTTACCTTATAGACACCATACTCCAAGGCGCTTATACGACTGATCCAGTCACACGAGGCACTGGTGTGGTGGAAGGCTTTAACTAAATCAAAGTAGCAGACAACAACTAAAGCGAAGGCGAAATATTTCTCTGAATGTTTGTTGTCGTTGAAAGTTGATTTTATTGTGCGATGCTGCCATTTTTAGGAAGATTAAATTATGTAGAGTCAGCATATTTATTGAACAGTATCGTTTTGAAACTCGTTTTAAGTAGTTATATAAATAAATCCGGTACACAAAGAAATCGAAAAAAGCCTCCATTGTCAAGCCATCCATAATGTAGTGACCTCACATACCGAATGCATTAGAAATATAGTAACTTACATATGCACTACCAAAGAAACAGGAAACAGCGTATAGCATAGGCATAGCCAATGCAGCTACATTCTTGAAAACTTTATCAACACAGTGATCGCTAATCCATTGCTTTAAACTGCCTAGGTAAAATAACTCTATGATAACATCAAGTGACAAAAATATTGATTTGATATCATATCGTATCGAAAACCGATCTATAGCATAAAATTGTTTATATAGAGGGTTCCCATGATGCTATTTTCACTCTTTTCTACTCCTAATCTTTCGTAGTTCCCTCTTTCTTCTTAGGACTATGACAATTTATTCTCAAAAGAAGTCTTGTTTATTTAGTTTTATACTTCTGGGAACATACAAGAAACTAAGCGTCTCAGATAAATTCTTAACTTATCTATCTTGTCTAACCAAACAATACGAGTACAAGCTTTACATAACTAATTTGATGCACACTTAAGTGTTTATTCATTCTTGTGTGTATATATAAATGTTTAAGTGCCTGTTAATGGTGGCACAAGCATACTACTGCCAGCATCCACCAAAAAATTAATCTTACCCACTGACTAAAGATGTTCATACGCCCCAGGTGTACTTTAGAAATTAATTGGCCTCTATGGTAGTGTTTAGTAGGTTTGATGTGATGTGCTTTTTGTTGTTGTTGATTTCAACGCAATGTTATAAATAAGCTTCGAATGTATAATATTTACGCTACATTAGTAGGATACTTACCCTTGATGTTGGTTGGTTACTGCGATGTACTGATGGAAAATTCTGAACCAAATCAATGCACGTGTTGGCAATTTCCCTAATCATTCCAGTGTCTTTTAGTCACGTCCTTTTCAGTATTCATACATGGAAGGGTCCTTGGGGCCATTGGCAAGTTAACAGGATTTATAAGATTGCTCTATTGCTGTAGGCTCTGATATAGAATCTGGTATATTTTCAATGCAATACACCCCTCTCGATTACTGAAGAGGTATTTAAAGTTGAGTTCCTTGAAGTCTAATATTGGCTTAATTGCATTAAAAAGCCGTTGGTCAATTTATTCCTAAGTCTTAAGTTATGACATTTAAATTGTCCTTGGGTTAAAATCTGGGACGTTTGTTGGAACAATACTGACAAACCAAACTTCTCTATTGGGAAGCATGCAGAATGGATACTCATTGGATTTTTTTGCGAAGGCTTGAACGTTTGTTTGTTTCTCCGTATGGCCCCAAAAAATATGTATGTTCCGACGTTGTTCAAAAGTTCTCGGTCGCTCATTAAACCATTCCTAAAACAAATTACAAGGTGCTATATACCTTCGAAAAGATTTAGGCCGAGCATCTCCTCAAATTTTCTAATTTGCGTCATCCTCCAACAAATTTTTCTTAAAAAATGTTTTACGATTACTCTGAACGGCATCTGAAAGGCAGATGAGTTTTCACTCAGAAGATTTTCATGGAGTGTTTGCCAAATCACTGCGCAGCGACGACCCCGCTTCGAAAAACTTGTTTCTAATTGAAAAAACTTATTTCTGAAGTTACACCGGAAGGACGCCGAAAAACATCACGAACTGTCCCGCAGTGATCCTGAAAAGATTGCTAAATGATCCCGTAATGGCCTAGGAATCAAAAATTTAAAACACGACGTAGCTCTATGCTATGGCCTTGCACTATGCTCCGTCTATGTTCAGAGCCAATAAAAAAGAATAACATCTTAATTTCAAACAATAAAATCAATCAAAGCACAACTTTCTCGACAAGAAGTTCATAGAAAGTCTGGAAGAAACAATCGCTTGATTTTATATAAAAAATGTTTAGCTTCATACGCCTTTTTTTCCTATATTTCGGCTTCTTTATAGTACAAAGTCAGATCAAAAACGGTGCGGATTTCAGCTAAATCTGGAAAACATATTAAAACAAACGTGTAACCCATCCGGTGGAGTTTTTGTGTTTTTATGCAGGTTATGGCCTTTTTCCCGAAATGGTCATAAGGTTGAAAAAAATTAATAGAATGGAAAAAAATATTTACCTTATAACCGTTTGAAGTGGTCCTAAAAACAATTGATCTTATGGCCGATGGCTTTATATCACCCCATGGAAGGGTCTGACGCGAGTGCGAAGCAAAAAACTTCATTTGTCAATGCAATCATAGCATACCTTTAGGAGCATGTGATCAGCTTGTGTAAGTTTTCGGCCGCTTTATAGTAGTGCACTTTTAGGCATAGTTTGGCAAGTGGAGGCTGTATTATTTTAACATCATGTTAACCCTCCGATTAGCGGTGAATAAATACAACACATCTTAGCGCTATCGTCTGGCCAGACGAAATTTTGCACTTTGAACTTTATCCCCTGTGATAAGTTTGAATTTTTATTGACAAATTTAAAAATATGTTCGTCTAGCTAGACGACAACGCTAAAATGTGACATAATCAACTTTCGTACAAAAAAAAAAAAACAGATAAAATAATACGAAAAAAATATCGATTTCGGAATTATTATAAAGACCGCCTCTAAACTTAAAAAGTCACTACAGCTTTTCATGATGGGGTGGGTAGCAGTAAAGTTATTCACGAAAATAAGGCCTTCTCGTCTGGCCAGATGCCACAATCTATCAGTAGGTTAAATACCTCATAAAAGGAAGTGCATCAAGTGCACAATTTACTTCTTCATTTGACCTTAATATATCCAGAATATCATATTGTAACGAATTTTGGGAAATTCCTGATAATTATATGTACACCTTCTGCTAACGCTCGAATCGCTGAACTGTCGAATAAATAACCCCAATATTCAATTCAGTATTGCAAAATGGTCTTTATTTATGCCCCTATTACCGTTTACAACTCAACTTAGTTGGGTTGTAATTAAAACAACTCAACTTTAAGACAACTCAACTCCTGTTTGGTATTACGAATTACAACTTATTTCAGTTGAAATTGAATTGAGTTGCCAACTTCAGAAAGTGATGATTTGACAGATAAATAAACAGCTGATCAATTTGTGGCAGAAATTTAAGCATTTTCAAATGTGTTTTTTTTTTATTAATATTATATGAAATCTATTTTATAATGACAAAAATGTTGGTGATTGACATTTCGCGAATACGGAAAACATTCGCGTGATCATTCCAATCCCTTGGAACTACCAAGCACCAAGTAAGAAAATGTTTAAGTGACAAACAAATAATGAGTTTCATATGAAGTTATTTTGCAGATTTGAAAGGAAGCATTTTACTCAGTACTAAACAAAATTAAGGACCATTTCCGCATACGCGTTCGTATTTTAAAATTATGCGCCATACTCCGATTCCTTGCTGACGGCAGCTATCAAATATGATGTGGAAATGATTTTGGTGTTGGACTGGTTTTAGATATTATTGAGAATATTTGTGCGAAGTAGATTAAAACCCAAACAGAAAAAACTGTATTTTACTCAAATAGGATTCCCAGGAGTAGTGATAAGTATCAATGGGACTCTCATAATTATTTCACCTATTTTGGCTGCATCCGAACTGCGGCCAGCCTCGTCCAACTAAAGTCAAAAAGTTATTCAATGTAATTCGTTTAAACGTTGTTTTTTCTAGAAATGTGTACAAAATTGTGGATTATTGTTTGATTAAAAAAGGTTTAACTACCGGCTTTAAATGTTTTGCTTTTTTTTTGGTAACGTTTTATAAGCCCGTGCACCATCTAACTCTTATCAAAGGTGGTATCAAAAGACGGGTTTCCATCTCCGTTTTTAGGATTCGAGAGCGGAAATTAAAAATTTTATTTCTTTTGAAAGATATTTACAAAGACCCACAAAATGGCCCGAGAGGGTACGAAATATGAGGCCCGTTCCACAGTTTTTTTTGCACAGAACATCGTTCTGCGTTGACGGCCTTTGGCCGCGATTCGTTAAAATAACTCTGGTTGGGTCCAACACCTTTCTGCATAGCTGTATACAAAAAATCTGGCAAAATACAACAACCACATGAAATTAGATTTTATTAGAAATAAAATTTTTAATTTTTGTGGTAATTCTTTACGACAGCATGACACTGCTAATACGTGTCCAAAAATATCGAGAGAGGTATTAAACGATGCGTCTTGGCATCAGTATTAATAATCCGAAGGCGGAAAATAAAAATTTTAACTCCTTCAGAAGATATTAAACAAAAACCGAAAAAAGACAACAACATTACAACAACCACATGAAAATCGCCAACTTCAACTACAAATATCTCCGGACAAGAGATAAAATGTTTCTTTTCCGCCTTCGGATTATTGTTCTCGAGATTAATACGCGTCTCGATATTTTTGCACGCGTATTAGCAGTGCCATGCTGTCGCAAAGAATTACAATTTTTGTTTTCGGATTCTTAAATCGGAGGTCGAAACGTGTCTTTTGATATCAACTTTGAACATCTTTGTTAAAAATTAGGCGGTGAACCGTCTTCTAAAACGTAAAATTTTTTCAAAACAACTGCAAAATTGCATGAGACAACTGCTAGTAAGCAGTTGTAAGATTTTGACGTCTTTGACAACTACACCAACACAAGGTTGTAAACGGCAATGCCACAAAAAGTTGTAAGACTAGACAACTCAACCGAAATTTTTTTTGACAGGTTGAGTTGTAATCTGTAATACCAAATTGCGAAATTTCAACTCAACCAGAGTTGAGTTGTAAACGGTAATAGGGGCATTAGACTTCAAAATCACAATTATACTTCACTAATAGCGTGTTTAAATCAAACTCGCTGTTGCTTCGTTTACATATTTCTCCTAAGGTCTAGACTTTTCCGAACATGCCAACAGTTGTATCTCATATTTGGTTATTTAGCTATATGCGTGTATATGTGTGAGTAACAACTTCTGCTCTTAGCTGATGATATATGTATGTGAGATCATCTCTTTGCTTCAAGCTGCTGCTTATGTGTATGTGTGGCTGCTTGATTTAATGTGTACATGTACATAAATGTGGCTGCTTGCTTTAATGGATACACATAAGTGTGGCTGCTTGCTTTGTTGTTGTTGTACATTTATTTAGTAGCAGCATTGTGATGTATAAAACTGCAAATATTCGCCACGTTTTATTAAATGGACACGAAATCGGTTAAAATCTGCAAAACGCCACACTACGTTAGATTGAGACAGTGCTCCGATTTCCTAACATACGAAGGAGAGAGGCGTTTGGCTCGAGCTCATACCAGCGCTATAACGGCATATTACTAAGTATTCCTCATGGAGCTGACCCGAAACATTCCAATTCACTCTTATCTAACTTGTGAATCTAAGAGATAAGTATTGCGGGACAATGTAACAGAAAACTTAATGAAAGGCTTTCTTATATATTGAATTGATGTGAAAAGAACACAAGTTTTGAGAAAGATTTATAAGGACTTGTTGTCCTCAATTATTCAACTATTATTTATGCTACTTAAGTATTTTTCAATTGGTAAAGATTATTTCAATGCATATTCATTGCTATAGCAGAAACTGTCGCTCTTTATCTACGTTTAATCAGCATTTTTCTCTAGTCGAGAAATGAGAACGTATGAGATGTTTAAACAAACCCTTTAATCATGAATATGTGCCCGCATTTCCACAGTACGTACGTAGATATGAGAATGTGTGTACATACATACATACAAAGACATTCGACCACCATTGCTGACCAACATTTTGTAATCAACCAACAAAGCTTTGTAAGGATTTTCACTGGGTTTGTAGCAAGTAGGTATGTGTGCAGGTCCTTACGTATTTGTATTTGTGTATGCATGTGTTTATCACATTGAACTCTACAATTTGATGTTGGCATTCAAAATCATTTGTTGCTTAGTTAGATTTATTTAGTCCAAATGTACATATCGACATACTGATTTACAACAATTCATGTTACGTTTTACAGTTGAATCAAGGTTGATGACAATAATAATTAAATTGTTCCTACATGTCAAAGGCAACTAAGGTCTGGTCGAAGTGTGAGCTGAATTCAATGCATGGATAACAAGTAAGGAAGGCTAAGTTCGGGTGTAACCGAACATTACATACTCAGTTGAGAGCTATGGAGACAAAATAAGGAAAATCACCATGTAGAAAATGAACCTAGGGTAACCCTGGAATGTGGTTGTATGACATGTGTATCAAATGGAAGGTATTAAAGAGTATTTTAAGAGAGAGTAGGCCATAGTTCTATGGATGCACGCCATTTAGGGATATCGCCATAAAGGTGGACCAGGGCTGACTCTAGAATTTGTTTGTACAATATGGGTATCAAATGAAAGGTGTTACTGAGCATTTTAAGAGGGAGTGGGCCTTAGGTCTATCGGTGGACGCCTTTTCGAGATATCGCCATTAAGGTGGACCAGGGGTGACTCTAGAATGTGTTTGTACGATATGGGTATCAAATGAAAGGTGGTAATGAGTATTTTAAAAGAGAATGGGCTTTAGTTCTATAGGTGAACGCCTTTTCGAGAAATCGCCATAAAGGTGGACCAGGGGTGACTCTAGAATATGTTTGTACGATATGGGTATCAAATGAAAGCTGTTAATGAGTATTTTGAAAAGGAGTGATCCTTAGTTCCATAGGTGGACGCCGTTTCGAGATATCGCCATAAAGGTGGACCAGGGGTGTCTCTAGAATGTGTTTGTACGATATGGGAATCAAATGAAAGGTGTTACTGAGCATTTTAAGAGGGAGTGGGCATTAGGTCTATAGGTGGACGCCTTTTCGAGATATCGCCATTAGGGTGGGCCAGGGGTGACTCTAGAATGTTTGTACGATATGGGTATCAAACGAAAAGTGTTACTGAGCATTTTAAGAGGGAGTGGGCATTAGGTCTATAGGTGGACGCCTTTTCGAAATGTCGCCATTAGGGTGGGCCAGGGGTGACTCTAGAATGTGTTTGTACGATATGGGTATCAAACGAAAGGTGTTACTGAGCATTTTAAGAGGGAGTGGGCATTAGGTTTATGGGTGGACGCCATTTCGAGATATCGCCATTAGGGTGGGCCAGGGGTGACTCTAGAATGTTTGTACGATATGGGTATCAAACGAAAGGTGTTACTGAGCATTTTAAGAGGGCGTGGGCATTAGGTCTATAGGTGGACGCCTTTTCGAGATATCGCCATTAGCGTGGGCCAGGGGTGACTCTAGAATGTGTTTGTACGATATGGGTATCAAATGAAAGGTGGTAATGAGTATTTTCAAAGGGAGTAATCCTTAGTTTTATAGGTGGACGCCTTTTCGAGATATCGCCATAAAGGTGGACCAAGGGTAACTCTAGAATGTTTGTACGATATGGGTATCAAACGAAAGGTGTTACTGAGCATTTTAAGAGGGAGTGGGCATTAGGTCTATAGGTGGACGCCTTTTCGAGATATCGCCATTAGGGCGGGCTAGGGTGACTCTAGAATGTGTTTGTACGATATGGGTATCAAATGAAAGGTGGTAATGAGTATTTTAAAAGGGAGTAATCCTTAGTTCTATAGGTGGACGCCTTTTCGAGATATCGCCATAAAGGTGGACCAAGGGTGACTCTAGAATGTTTGTACGATATGGGTATCAAACGAAAGGTGTTACTGAGCATTTTAAGAGGGAGTGGGCATTAGGTCTATAGGTGGACGCTTTTTCGAGATATCGCCATTAGGGTGGGCCAGGGGTGACTCTAGAATGTTTGTACGATATGGGTATCAAACGAAAGGTGTTACTGAGCATTTTAAGAGGGAGTGGGCATTAGGTCTATAGGTGGACGCCTTTTCGAGATATCGCCATTAGGGTGGGCCAGGGGTGACTCTAGAATGTTTGTACGATATGGGTATCAAACGAAAGGTGTTACTGAGCATTTTAAGAGGGAGTGGGCATTAGGTCTATAGGTGGACGCCTTTTCGAGATATCGCCATTAGGGCGGGCTAGGGTGACTCTAGAATGTGTTTGTACGATATGGGTATCAAATGAAAGGTGGTAATGAGTATTTTAAAAGGGAGTAATCCTTAGTTCTATAGGTGGACGCCTTTTCGAGATATCGCCATAAAGGTGGACCAAGGGTGACTCTAGAATGTTTGTACGATATGGGTATCAAACGAAAGGTGTTACTGAGCATTTTAAGAGGGAGTGGGCATTAGGTCTATAGGTGGACGCTTTTTCGAGATATCGCCATTAGGGTGGGCCAAGGGTGACTCTAGAATGTTTGTACGATATGGCTATCAAACGAAAGGTGTTACTGAGCATTTTAAGAGGGAGTGGGCATTAGGTCTATAGGTGGACGCCTTTTCGAGATATCGCCATTAGGGTGGGCCAGGGGTGACTCTAGAATGTTTTTGTACGATATGGATATCAAATTAAAGGTATTAATAAGGGTTTTAAAATCGAGTGGCCCTTAGATATATATGTGAAGGCGTTCTCGCGATATCGACCAAAATGTGGACCAGGTGATCCAGAAAATCATCTGTCGGGTACTGCTAATTTATTTATATATGCAACGCCACTAACAGTATTCCTGCCAAGATTCCAAGGGCTGTTGATTTCGCCTTGTAGAACTTTTTCATTTTCTTCTACCTAATATGCTAGGTGTCACACCCATTTTACAAAGTTTTTTCCAAAGTTATATTTTGCGTCAATAAACCAATCCGGTTACAATGTTTCATCCCTTTTTTCGTATTTGGTATAGAATTATGGCATTTTTTTCATTTTTCGTAATTTTCGATATCGATAAAGTGGGCGTGGTTATGGTCGGATTTCGGCCATTTTTTATACCAAAATAAAGTGGGTTCAGATAAGTACGTGGGCTTAGTTTAGTAAAGATATATCGGTTTTTGCTCAAGTTATTGTGTTAACGGCCGAGCGGAAGGACAGACGGTGGACTGTGTATAAAAACTGGGCGTGGCTTCCACCGATTTCGCCCATTTTCACAGAGAACAGCTACCGTCGTAGAATCTATGCCCCTACCAAATTTGAGAAGGATTGGTAAATTTTTGTTCGACTTATGGCATTAAAAGTATTCTAGACAAACTAAATGAAAATGGGCGGAGCCACACCCATTTTGAAATTTTCTTTTATTTTTGTATTTTGTTGCATCATATCATTGCTGGAGTTGAGTTTTGACTTAATTTACTTATATGCAGTAAAGATATTAAATTTTTTGTTAAAATTTGAATTTAAAAAAAAAAATTTTTAAAAAGTGGGCTTGTTCTTCATCCAATTTTGCAAATTTTTATTTACCACATATATAGTAATAGTAGTAACGTTCCTGCCAAATTTCATCATGATATCTTCAACGACTGCCAAATTACAGCTTGCAAAACTTTTAAATTTCCTTCTTGTAAAAGTGGGCGGTGCCACGCCCATTGTCCAAAATTTACTAATTTTCTATTCTGCGTCATAACGTCAACCCATCTACCAAGTTGAATCGCTTTAACCGCCTTTGGCAATGAATTACCGCATTTTTTCTGTTTTTCGAAATTTTCGATATCGAAAAAGTGGGCGTGGTTATAATCCGATATCGTTCATTTTAAATAGCGATCTGAGATGAGTGCCCAGGAATCTACATACCAAATTTCATCAAGATACCTCAAAATTTACTCAAGTTATCGTGTTAACGGACAGACGGACGGACGGACATGGCTCAATCAAATTTTTTTTCGATACTGATGATTTTGATATATGGAAGTCTATATCTATCTCGATTCCTTTATACCTGTACAACCAACCGTTATCCAATCAAAGTTAATATACTTTGTGAGCTCTGCTCAACTGAGTATAAAACAAGTAAGGAAGGTTAAGTTCGGGTGTAACCGATCATTACATACTCAGTTGAGAGCTATGGTGACAACATAAGGGAAAATAACCATGTAGGAAAGTGAACCGAGGGAAACCCTGGAATGTGTTTGTATGACACGCGTATCAAATGAAAGGCATTAAAGAGTATTTTAAGAGGAAGTGGGCCATAGATCTATAGATGGACGCAATTTAGGGATATCGCCATAAAGGTGGACCAGGCCTGACTCGAGAATTTGTTTGTAGGATATGAGTATCAAATGAAAGGTGTTAATGTGTATTTTAAGAGGGCGTGGGCCTTAGTTCTATATGTGGAAGCCTTTTCGAGATATCGCCATTAACGTGGACCAGGGGTGACTCTAGAATTTGTTTGTACTATATGGGTATCAAATGAAAGGTGTTAATGAGTATTTTCAAAGGGAGTGGGCCTAAGTTCTATAGGTGGACGCATTTCGGAATATCGTTATAAAAGTGGACCTGGGTTGACTCTAGAATGCGTTTGTACAATATGGGTGTCAAACGAAAAGTGTAATAAGTGTTTTAAAAGGGAGTGGGCCTTTGTTCTATGGGTGGACGCCTTTTCGGGATATCGCCATAAACGTGGACCAGGGGTGACTCTAGAATGCGTTTGTACAATATGGGTATCAAATGAAAGGTGCTAATGAGTATTTTAAAAGTGTGTGGGCCTTAGTTCTATAGGTGGACGCCTTTTCGAGATATCGCCATAAAGGTGGACCAGGGGTGACACTAGAATTTGTTTGTACGATATGGGTATCAAATGAAAGGTGTTAATGAGTATTTTAAAAGGGAGTGGGCCTTAGTTCTATAGGTGGATGCCCTTTCGAGATATCGCCATAAAGGTGGGCCAGGGGTGACTCTAGAATTTTTGTGTACGTTATGGGTATCAAATGAAAGGTATTAATGAGGATTTTAAAAGGGTGTGGGCCTTAGTTCTATAGGTGGACGCCTTTTCGGGATATCGCCATAAAGGTGGACCAGGGGTGACTCTAGAATTTGTTTGTACGATATGGGTATCAAATGAAAGGTTTTAATGAGTATTTTAAAAGGGCGTGGGCCTTAGTTCTATAGGTGGACGCCTTTTCGATATATCGACATAAAGGTGGACCAGGGGTGACTCTAGAATTTGTTTGTACGATATGGGTATCAAATGAAAGGTGTTAATGAGTATTTTAAAAGGGAGTGGGCCTTAGTTCTATAGGTGGACGCCTTTTCGAGATATCTCCATAAAAGTAGATCAGGGGTGACTCTAGAATTTGTTTGTACGATATGGGTATCAAATGAAAGGTGTTAATGAGTATTTTAAAAGGGAGTGGGCCTTAGTTCTATAGGTGGATGCCCTTTCGAGATATCGCCATAAAGGTGGGCCAGGGGTGACTCTAGAATTTTGGTGTACGTTATGGGTATCAAATGAAAGGTGTTAATGAGTATTTTAAAAGGGCGTGGGTCTTAGTTCTATAGGTGGACGCCTTTTCGAGATATCACCATAAAAGTAGACCAGGGGTGACTCTAGAATTTGTTTGTACGATATGGGTATCAAATGAAAGGTGTTAATGAGTATTTTAAAAGGGAGTGGGCCTTAGTTCTATAGGTGGATGCCCTTTCGAGATATCGCCATAAAGGTGGGCCAGGGGTGACTGTAGAATTTTTGTGTACGTTATGGGTATCAAATGAAAGGTATTAATGAGTATTTTAAAATGGTGTGGGCCTTAGTTCTATAGGTGGACGCCTTTTCGAGATATCGCCATAAAGGTGGACCAGGGGTGACTCTAGAATTTGTTTGTACGATATGGGTATCAAATGAAAGGTGTTAATGAGTATTTTAAAAGGACGTGGGCCTTAGTTCTATAGGTGGACGCCTTTTCGAGATAGCGACATAAAGGTGGACCAGGGGTGACTCTAGAATTTGTTTATACGATATGGGTATCAAATGAAAGGTGTTAATGGGTATTTTAAAAGGGAGTGGGCCTTAGTTCTATAGGTGGATGCCTTTTCGAGATATCGCCATAAAGGTGGACCCGCGGTTGACTCTAGAATTTTTTTGTACGATATGGGTATCAAATGAAAGGTGTTAATGAGTATTTTAAAAAGGCGTGGGCCTTAGTTCTATAGGTGGACGCCTTTTCGAGATATCGACATGAAGGTGGACCAGGGGTGACTCTAGAATTTGTTTGCACGATATGGGTATCAAATGAAATGTGTTAATGATAATTTTAAAAGGGAGTGGGTCTAAGTTCTATAGGTGGACGTCTTTTCGAGATATCGCCATAAAGGTGGACCAGGGGTGACTCTAGAATTTATTTTGTACGATATGGGTATCAAATGAAAGGTATTAATGAGTATTTTAAAAGAGCGTGGGCCTAAGTTCTATAGATGTACGCCTTTTCGAGATATCGCCATAAAGATGGACCAGGGGTGACTCTAGAATTTGTTTGTAGGATATGGGTATCAAATGAAAGGTGTTAATGAGTATTTTAAAAGGGCGTGGGCCTTAGCTCTATATGTGGACGCCTTTTCGAGATATCGCCATAAAGATGGACCAGGGGTGACTCTAGAGTTTGTTTGTAGGATATGGGTATCAAATGAAAGGTGTTAATGTGTATTTTAAGAGGGCGTGGGCCTTAGTTCTATATGTGGACGCCTTTTCGAGATATCGCCATAAAAGTGGACCAGGGGTGACTCTGGAATTTGTTTGTACTATATGGGTATCAAATGAAAGGTGTTAATGAGTATTTTAAAAGGGAGTGGGCCTAAGTTCTATAGGTGGACGCATTTCGGAATATCGTTATAAAAGTGGACCTGGGTTGACTCTAGAATGCGTTTGTACAATATGGGTGTCAAACGAAAAGTGTAATAAGTATTTTAAAAGGGAGTGGTCCTTTGTTCTATGGGTGGACGCCTTTTCGGGATATCGCCATAAACGTGGACCAGGGGTGACTCTAGAATGCGTTTGTACAATATGGGTATAAAATGAAAGTTGCTAATGACTATTTTAAAAGGGCGTGGGCCTTAGTTCTATAGGTGGACGCCTTTTCGAGATATCGCCATAAAGGTGGACCAGGGGTGACTCTAGAATTTGTTTGTACGATATGGGTATCAAATGAAAGGTGTTAATGAGTATTTTAAAAGGGCGTGGGCCTTAGTTCTATAGGTGGACGCCTTTTCGAGATATCGACATAAAGGTGGACCAGGGGTGACTCTAGGATTTGTTTATACGATATGGGTATCAAATGAAAGGTGTTAATGAGTATTTTAAAAGGGAGTGGGCCTTAGTTCTATAGGTGGATGCCTTTTCGAGATATCGCCATAAAGGTGGACCAGGGGTGACTCTAGAATTTGTTTATACGATATGGGTATCAAATGAAAGGTGTTAATGAGTATTTTAAAAGGGCGTGGGCCTTAGTTCTATAGGTGGACGCCTTTTCCAGATATCGACATAAAGGTTGACCAGGGGTGACTCTAGAATTTGTTTATACGATATGGGTATCAAATGAAAGGTGTTAATGAGTATTTTAAAAAGGCGTGGGCCTTAGTTCTATAGGTGGACGCCTTTTCGAGATATCGACATGAAGGTGGACCAGGGGTGACTCTAGGATTTGTTTATACGATATGGGTATCAAATGAAAGGTGTTAATGAGTATTTTAAAAGGGAGTGGGCCTTAGTTCTATAGGTGGATGCCTTTTCGAGATATCGCCATAAAGGTGGACCAGGGGTGACTCTAGAATTTGTTTATACGATATGGGTATCAAATGAAAGGTGTTAATGAGTATTTTAAAAGGGCGTGGGCCTTAGTTCTATAGGTGGACGCCTTTTCCAGATATCGACATAAAGGTGGACCAGGGGTGACTCTAGAATGTGTTTGTACGATATGGGCATCAAATTAAAGGTATTAATGAGGGTTTTAAAAGGGAGTGGCCCTTAGTTGGATATGTGAAGGCGTTTTCGAGATATCTACCAAAATGTGGACCAGGGTGATCCAGAACATCATCTGTCGGGTACCGCTAATTTATTTATATATGTAATACCACGTACAGTATTCCCTCCAAGATTCCAAGGGCTTTTGATTTCGCCCTGCAAAACTTTTTCATTTTCTTCTACTTAATATGGTAGGTGTCACACCCATTTTATCAAGTTTTTTTCTAAAGTTATATTTTGCGTCAATAGACCAATACAATTACCATGTTTCATTCCTTTTTTCGTATTTGGTATATAATGATGGCATTTTTTTCATTTTTCGTAATTTTCGATATCGAAAAAGTGGGCGTGGTCATAGTCGGATTTCGGCCATTTTTTACACCAATACAAAGTGAGTTCAGATAAGTACGTGAACTGAGTTTAGTAAAGATATATCGATTTTTGCTCAAGTTATCGTGTTAAAGGCCGAGCGGAAGGACAGACGGCCGGCTGTGTATAAAAACTGGGCGTGGCTTCAACCGATTTCGCCCTTTTTCACAGAAAACAGTTATAGTCCTAGGAGCTAAGCCTCTACCAAATTTCACAAGGATTGGTTAATTTTTGTTCAACTTATGGCATTAAAAGCATCCTAGACAGATTAAATGAAAAAGGGCGGAGCCACGCCCATTTTGAAATTTTCTTTTATTTTTGTATTTTGTTGCACCATGTCATTACTGGAGTTGAATGTTGGCATAATTTACTTATATGCTGTAAAGATATTAACTTTTCTTTTAAAATTTGAATTTAAAAAAAAATTTTTTAAAAAGTGGGCGTGGTCGTTCTCTGATTTTGCTAATTTTTATCAAGCAGACGTAAAGTAATAAGAGTAACGTTCGTGCCAAATTTCATCATGATACCTTCAACGACTGCCAAATTACAGCTTGCAAAACTTCTAAATTACCTTCATTTAAAAGTAGGCGGTGCCACGCCCATTGTCCAAAATTTTACTAGTTTTCTATTCTGCGTCATAAGCTCAACTCACCTACCAAGTTTCATCGCTTAATGCGTATTTGGTAATGAATTATCGCACCACTTTTTCGATTTTTCGAAATTTTCGATATCGAAAAAGTGGGCGTGGTTATTGTCCGATATCGTTCATTTTAAATAGCGATCTGAGATGAGTGCCCAGGAATCTACATACCAAATTTCATCAAGATATCTAAAAATTTACTCAAGTTATCGTGTTAACGGACAGACGGACGGACGGACGGACGGACATGGCTCAATCGAATTTTTTTTCGATACTGATGATTTTGATATATGGAAGTCTATATCTATCTCGATTCCTTTATACCTGTACAACCAACCGTTATGCAATCAAAGTTAATATACTCTGTGAGCTCTGCTCAACTGAGCATAAATAGTGTCCAACTCACTTGCGCAATTAGTTCGAGTAATATATACTTCTGAATGTAATGAGTTAAGCTTTTTATTTGTAGCTACACTCCGCTTAACTTGCCTTTTGATTTTCGCCTTTGAAATTAAATTCCATTTCGTCTGAATGTAAATCACTGCAATTTTATCGTATCTCGCTCAAGAGCTGCCATTTAGGCGAATTTGTTCCAAACTTGTTAGTTTTTTGACTGTTGTGGTATTCTTTTTAATGGTTAGTTTTCTAGAAAGCTTTTATCTCACCGCATTTCCATGAAGCTTTCCTAAATGTTTCAACAAAAGGCAAAACTTGTAGCTCTCTGAGCAGAACCGCTAGAATGCCAAATGGTCAGCATTATCAGAGCACTGTACTGCAGCGAACCTCATTGGCGCCGAACTAGCACAGAGCTTTGACATTACAAGAAGGAACTAGTACTAAAAGCGTTCACCGCAAAATGACTTCCACTGACAATTTTAACATTGTGATGTCCTAGGAAATGGCACTCGCCATCCTTGCTAGACTACAAGCATGAGTACTTAAGTGATACAGGGAAGGTCTTATAATTATTTCACTTAGCTGATGAGTCTAAAAATTCTCTGTGCCTAAGCAGTTGTATATATCTCGACGCTTAACAAATCCCTGCCATACAACGACTCTGCAAACAAAAAATAACAAACTCGTGTATCAAGCCAACTATTTCCTCAATAATAATCGTTTTTGGTTATTAAAAGAATGACTATCACATTATTATTGCGAATGTGGGTAGCACTTTATTGGTCTGATCCGCTCGGGCGCCACCTTGAGTTAGAAAATTTTCTGAAACACTGTTTGTAACATTATGAACTAACTAAGTCTATTTGAGGTCTTTATTGGCCTATAAGTCCAATCGGAAATTGCAATTATTCTTTACGCCTATATTCAACATAAAATTTGGTGTATTCTTGCGCTGTTTTTCGCAGAATGTCGCAGATTGCCGTTTTCTTGAGCTCACTAATCGTTGGAAGTAGTTTAGCAGTGAGCAGTACAACTTAGTAGTCAGCGTATACGAATACTTTTTTTGCTTTAAAGGTTCTTTGAATTTCGATATCTACCAATATCCAGAGGAAAGACAAGAGCATGCCTCCTTGGTGGGGGACAATACCTTCTGGTAGTTATTTTACTTACCAACCCTGCGTTCAAAGTTGTATTGATAAATTGAATATTTAAATTTATAGAGCTTTGGATTCAATGACATACAAGTGCCCTGCAAACGTATTTAGTTTTCTCAATGTTTATGATTAAGTTTAGATTTTTTCAAACGATCTTAAATCTTATGATATCCGATTAAACCGTTTTGCCTTTCCGGTGAAGGTCTTGGCCTGCATCCATTCGGCGGCGATAATGTTGCCTCTAATATGCAGTTTCACATTGTAGCGAATTTTTGGGGGGGTTCCTGATAATTATACACCTTCGCTGAACTGTCGAATAAATAACTCCAATCTTCAATATTGCAAGATGGTCTTTATTTAGACTACTTTGGGAGTAGTACTGCACAATAACAATTATACTTCACTAATGGCGTGTTTAAATCAAACTGATTATTATTCCCCAGTTTGCTCTGTTTTTATACTCTGTCTTGACTCGTTCGCATATTTCTCCTAAGGTCTAGACTTTTCACGAACATGCCTTCTAGAATAGTTGTATCTCTTGCTTGGTAATTTAGCTACATATACCTGTACATGTATATCTGTAGTTAATGCTTGCTTTCTAGCCATATGCATGTCTATTTGGGAGTAACAATTTCTGCTCTTAGCTGCCGTCTACATAATCTCTCTGCTTGCCTTGTACATAAGTGTGACCGCTTGCTTTATTGTGTACATGTACGTAAGTGTGGCTGCTTGCTGTTTTTGTTGTTGTGATTATTTACTAACAACATATTGATGCTAATATTCGCCACACTGCCCTCTACCTAAGGCTGATCGTCCCGATAAAAAAAACCCTGGATCCGCCCGCTGCTAGCCTCTCCAAATGAATCACCCTTCTATTTCGTGGTTTCCGAATTGTTTGTATGCGATATACGACTTCACTGATCTGCTTCAATATCATTTTACCTTATATCCTTAAGATATTATGTTACACCAAGATTTAAAAAATATGATATCCGATATGATACAATTTATTTGCATTTGATATAATGTTTTTTGGGTTTTACAGAAAAAGCTTGTGTTGTGGCAACCCTGCTCAAAATCAATTATATCCATATCCTCAAAAGACACATATGTATATATATGGGATGTGTGTTTGTATGTATATTTACTTTGCTTATACCACAACCTTGATCTGCTTGTATTACACCCATGTACTTTGCTAATTTAATTGTGGTCTAATGTGACATTTACTGCCAATTACTCTAAGCCATCAACGACAAGATTAAAACCACAGTAAATGAAATCATTTCCAATTTTTTTTTTAGTATTGGCAAAAGATGAAAGGAGAATTTTGTAAAGAGTTCAAAGCAATCAAATTAAATATATATAAAGGTACAATGACCCACAATGACTACATACATACACACATATGTTGCTGGTTTGGAAATGCTGATAGATCACTTAATTTTTACTTATATTGCTTAAAGGGAAGAAAACTGACCTAGGAACCCAAAAACAATTACTATTTTTGGTATAAATACATCCTTATTTTGATGAAAGGGACACAACCTATAGACGTGCCCTGTTAACTCTCCTATAAATACTGATAGCTAGGGAAATCTTGAGAACATTCAGGGTGAAATAGAATAGAGGGCACGTTCTTATTGGAACTGCGGTACATGCTATTGCTCTCGCTTGTACTACAGCTCTATGCGAGTACCGTAGCTTCATTGTGAACGCTTCCTTAGCCATACTGATTACAGGTCAATTCCGTTCAGCTCCAGAGCAGATATCTAACAAAGCTTTGAATAAGAGAGTCATTTGATCCATACTAACGTAAAGGGGGAAGGCGAAAGCTTGGGAAGGTGCAAAGGCGAGCGTACCTTGGAATAGTAAGTGCACTGAAAAGCGCAAATCAGAAAAGGTAATTTTTGCCTTAATAAGGAGGGCTCATGTATATATGGAAAATAGCATGGAACAATTGCAAGTCAAGCAATATTACATGTTAAGTTACTCTTGCGGTGCATTTGGGGTGGCGGCTTTTGCCATAGAAGGAAAGTAATCTTTGACGACAGCCGCACTGCCTTAAAGGTATTCTTATTTGAAAGTCAGAACTTGTACATAAATGTTGAGCCTCGCAGTTATTCATGTGGCATCTCAATATCTTCCCTGGACGGGTCTGCTTGAACAGTTTGTCGAGGGAAACGGGATTCCAGATGAGACTGCAAGAAACGGCTCAGACATGCACATAAACGAGGTGTGAAACTATATGCGATCATCAATCGTTATATGCCGATGAAAATCAACTGTTAGGGCACGAAATTCCTTCCATGGCTATCACGAGGACTCAAAGCTTCTCAAGTTGAAGTTTGGATAACAAAGGTCGAGTTTAGGTATACGACATTACAGTTTCGCATTCCAAAGTTTTTTACGATGTTCACGACTACAGACAAAGCGACTCAAATCTATGCGCACACTTTTGTATGATAGTCTGGCGTAGGTAACGAAGGCAGATGCTTTGCCCCTACTAACACTCATATGAGTAGATAGTTGTTGATGAACGAATGTGCCTTCAAACGGCACTAACTTAGGGCATTAACCAGATGACGAAAACGTTTCCGACAGCGAATGTGGGAATCCATACTCACGCCCTTCCCAATCTAACCTAAACAACTAAAAGCTGTGCGCCTAAAATTATGCAAAGGTGAATGCAAAATAATGCCAGATTAAACTATAAGAATTAAATAATTCAAAAACGCAAAAAAGATGTATAAAATTTGAAGTTTTTACAAGAATAAATTATAATACTAATTTGACGCGATTTTCAAGACGAGTAAAGTCGAGCTTTAATTTTTCATTCGTCCAGATAGTTCTTAAACCGAATATGACGGAGTGCCTAGGTAGGTTTATGTTTCTCACATTAGCTTACGTAGGACGACACTTGGCCGTTAGCGACAGGAGGTAGAGAGCGGCTGGAACCTAATATAAAAGAGTCGCCCTGGCCATTCCCTGCTGAATAGCGGTTAGAAGCTTATCGTACTTACGTGAATTTCTCCACACGGCTACAGAAATACAATCAGCCCTTGCCAAATCAATCCATACAATGGTGGTGATATTGATTTGTCTTCATACTCTTATGGTAAATTAGCCTAAAAATATACACCATAAGAAGCAAAAAACGAGTCTATGCATATATTAACGATTTTTTTGGCATTCAAAATTAACAATACAATAATAAATACATTTGTATAAAATTAATATGAATTGTCTGACAAGTTCAGAAATACAAAAAAACAAAACCATGACGAAAACTTGCGCCAAAAAGTATGCCAAGTTGCATGTAGAAAATGCCATTAAACTCATTCTAAAAAAATCGAAATGAAAATTAAAATGTCCATTTTTATGCTCTACATTCAGCATATGTCTGCATTGATTTGCCTGGCAAATGGCCAACATTTTTTCTATCGATAAATATCTACCTTGCATACTCACAGGCGCAGAGGGTGGTGCATGCATGTCGGCTTAGCGTCACCATGTCTACTGCTGGTATTTCAGTTGCATATGAATTATTATGGACATTGACCTTTTAAAAACATTGTTGCAAATAAACTTTCAATTAATTAAGTAATATCAATTTGAAAAAGTTTTTATAAATATTACAATATAACAAAGTTCAAAATCACGCTCAACAAGTCGCTTATCATACCTAGCTTGATGCGTGGCTCGGAATCATGGTCAGTGGAGGATATTTATGACAATTTGTGATCGGTCGCGCGTATTGGATGGGGCGAAACACTGCTACAACAACAACAGCAGGGAAGATTAGATGGCTCTTGGAGCGTTCGAGCGAAAATTTCCTTGGAAGATTTTTGGTCCTGCCCGTGATGCCAAGAATGAGTATCGAAGGGGTTATAATGATAATGTATGAGCTTTACGCAGATATGACGATCGTGTAGCTTAAAAAATGACTTCGCTGGGTAAGTCCTGTTCTGCGAATGAACGAAGACTTTACGGCCAAGAGAGAATTTCAGTCGATACTGCAGTTTGGAAGCAGAGGAAGGGGGAGACCTCCACTGAGTTGAAAAAGGCAGCTGGAGGAACACTTAACCTCCCTTGGTGCTCCCAATTGTTTTTAAAAGTTAGCAAAGGGTAAATAAAAAGAACTGCACTCGTTGTCTTTGTTGTTTGCTAATGAGTTGACACGGCGTGGAATGGCTCTTGAAATTGCATTGTACATCCTTTGGACCCAACAATAAACGTATTTCCCAGTGCTTGCTTAAGAATAAGTGTGAACGATTAAAGTTCTGTAAAATTTGTAGGAGCATGTGGTCAGTATGGAGTCGGCACGTTCCGGAAAATAGCACTATTAAGATAGATGCCGATTTAAAAAACCACGTCGAACCTTATAGGTCATCCAACCTCCGCGGAACAGGTGGCCGTCTGAGACTCGCCTGCTAAATAAACAGGATTCGTAATGGGTAGATGAGGGTTCGAGGAGCTACGAATTGCGTTGACAACCCCTTGAAAAGGTTGCACTCCTCAACCTCTGAATATTAACCCCTTAAACTCTTCAAAACTTCTTGAAAATTCTAAAAGAACTCAATGATATTAGATCTGATAAGCTCCTCACTTCTAAACAGTCGTCAATCTTCTACAGCACCTTCCACGGGTAAATTCACTAGCTGTGGTACTTAAAATGGCTAATTAGAGATTGGAATGATATAGAGTTTCTTGACGGAAAGTTTAGTCTTAAGTTTTCATGAAAAATTTGGAAAAATTTTGTTTTAAGCCTAGTTGCACTTCAAAGCTTGCACTGAAGTCAGTAAGAAAAGCGCGATGAACAGAAAAATAGCGAGATGGGAATAAAGATGCAATGATAGGGGGATTGAGGATGATGGGGGAGTATAAAGGTGAGGAAACGATAGAGGCAGAATAGCAGAGGAATAAGGGGGTTGGCAATGATAGAGAGGGAAGTGAGGTTCGGAGAAGGAGAGAAACTGAGAGTTGAGAAAGATCAATGGAAAAAAGGGCGAAAGATCGATAAGAGAAAAGGAAAGGTTAAAAAATATAAAAATTGCATGGAGATCGAGATGATAGAGATGAAGGCATCTTTGGAAATAGATATAGAAGTCAAGGGAAAATAAAATTGAAAGGGGGGGGAGTAGACGTAGATGTAGATGAAGATGTAGCGGTGGAAATAGAATGAGAAAAAAAATGAGATGGAGGGGGGAGGGGGGGACAATAAAAGGAAGAAGTAGAAGGAGAGGGTGCGAGAGAAGGAGAATGAAAGGGAGAAAAAGGAGAGGGAGAAGAAGGAAGAGAAGGTGAGAGAAAAATGAGGGAGAGGATGAGAGAGAAATAGAAGGTGAAGGGGAAGAGGAGGGAAAAGAGTGTATTTATCGTTAATACAACAACACCAGGAGGGAAAAGAGGTATTCGGAGAAGGTTGTCGAAGCCAAACCAGTTTCGGTCAGATGGCATTTATTATTTCATATTTCATATTTCTTTATTCAGTCTATGATTTACAATAATCTTACAGACTAGATTATCAAAAATGTCTTATATATAAGTAGAAGGTGTTAAAAAATTTACATAATATAGAGAACTAGCAGACCCGGCAGACGTTGTTCTGCCCTAAATTTGGTCTATCTGCATATATTTTATTTATTTATTTATTTATTTAAATATAGTAATCTTTGAAATACAATGTTTCTTATGGACTTCATAACGAATTAAATGTATTTACAAAATAATTGTTTAAGTTAAAAATTCATTTAATTGTAATTTGAATTTAGATTTTCCAATTGAGAAATCTATATTCAAAGAATTCGAGAACAAATTAAACTCTCGTAAGGTTCTGATGAGAGGAGCATAATATGCATAGTTAGTCCTCCCGCATTCAATAAAAAACAAATCATTACTTCTTAGGTTCCTCTGTGGAACTAAGAAGTTAATTCGTTGTAAAAGAGTCGGAGCGTCTACTATGCCTTGAATGATGTCAAACACAAAGCTAAGAGAAAGCAAGATTCTTCTGGTATCCAACGTCTTCAGGTTAATAAGGAGACATCTAGCATTATAAGGCGGAATAGGCTCTTCAAAGTTTAATCTGCGCAGAACAAATTTTATGAAGGTCTTTTGTACCCGTTCTAGCCTCTTTATATGGCAATCGTAAATTGGTCTCCATATAAACACTGCGTATTCTGAAGTGGAACGAACCATCGAGGTGTAAAGAAGTTTTAGAGTGTATGGATCAGTAAAGTCAGTACTGCAACGGCGTATAAAGGCAAGCATTGCGTATGATTTAGCAACTGCATGATTTATATGATCATGAAACATAAATTTGGAGTCAAAAATTACTCCTAAATCTCGAATTTTAGACTGCGTAGCCAGTTTAGATCCATTAATATCATATGATGTAGGAATTCATGAACGGGATTTTGAAAAAGTTATATGAAAACATTTAGTAATATTGAGTTGCAAGAGGTTTATTCTGCACCAACTGGCTACATTGTCCAGATCATTTTGAAGACTATGGGCTTCAGAAATACACGAAATTTTTGAAAAGATTTTCAGATCATCCGCATACAAAAGGAACTCAGAGGATAACAAACAGGAAGATATATCATTAATAAAAATAACAAAAAGGAGGGGACCTAGGATACTGCCCTGAGGAACGCCTGAGGAGGCAATGAAGGGATCGGCCGCACAATCATCTACAACGACTACACACCTGCGAAGAGAAAGATAGGATTTAATCCATGATAGGAAGGTTGAATGAAAACCGACATTGGCTAACTTATCTATTAAAATTGAATGACTAACCTTGTCAAAGGCTTTTGAGAAATCTGTATAAACAGTGTCCACTAGCTGCCGATCATCAAAAGCTGACACACAGTAATCAGAGAAAACCGCCAGGTTGGAAACTGAGAATCTGCCAGACACGAAGCCATGTTGATTGCAGGAAATTAAGTGACTTACAGAGAAATACATCTTCTGTTTAACGATGTATTCAAACAGCTTCGACGTTGTTGATAATTTTGCAATAGGGCTTTATTACCGCTTTTATGAATAGGGGTAATTGAGGCAAATTTCCACCCATCAATAAAAACTCCACTTCCAAGGGATTTGTTAAAAATGAGAAGAAGAGGAAGAGCCAAAGCTCTACAGTTCTTAAAAAGATATAACGAAAAACCGTCCATATCAGGCTTCATAGAGGGTTTTATGAGAGAGCCAAAATTTATTCCGCTATTTTTAGGCGCTGATTGAGAATTGCTATCAAAGTTCGATTTGAAGAATTCCCCAAAGAGATTAGCAGCTTCGTAAGTCGAACCTGCCCTAGCCTCATTGTAGAACACGACTGTTGGAATATTGGAACGAGCCTTCTTGGAGTTAACGTATCGCCAAAAAGACTTAGGGTTACTCTTGATTTCGCGCTCAAATTTGCGCACATAATTCCTGTATAGAGATTTATTAAGAGATGTGAACTTCTTCGCATATCTCAAGTAGATATATTTATAAGAAGAGCCATTTGAAGATTTAAACCTTTTATAAAATTTGTTTCTCAAATTCTTGAATTTCTTCAACTCCTTGGTGTACCATGGAATCCTCTGACAAAATTTTTTCTTAGATGGTACAAAAGCTCGACATGTTTCTAATACGATGTTTTTAAAGGTCTCAAAACATTCGACTACCCCGACCTCTTCGAAAAGCACATCCCAGTCAACAGAGCATGGTTCATTATTCAAAAGCTTTAAGTTATGAGTATTAAAATTAAAATTAAAATCAGTAAACTTCTTTTTTCCCTGGAGTGATGGGAAGGCATAAAACTCAAATTTCAAGACAAGAGAAACATGATGTTGACTGGCATAAGACAAAGGTTCAGAGCACTCGTCTAATGAGAAATTCATGTTACCATAAAAATAAGATCCAAAAATCTCATTAATTTATTACAATAATTATTTATTTGAATTAGATCTATGCTTAAAAATTTACCTACCAGATAAGTTTCGCAAAAGATGGACATATTACCGGGAATTAAAGATCGGCTATCATCTAAAAAGGACCAAGTTACGTAAGGGAGGTTAAAATCACCCAATAAACAAAAATTGTCATCAGAACCGTTATTCTTAGAAACTAGAGCTATTACATTATCAACATGAGCTTTATAAAGTATGTCACAACTAGCAGGGGGAATATAAGAATAGGAAATAAAAAGTTTAGATGAGCCTTTCACTAGAACGCATACTTGATCTAGCAAGGAGTCTTCATTATCCAGAGAAACTAGGGACGACTGATAGCATTTTTTAACCGCCACTAGTACTCCTCCCCCTCTGGATAGTCCAGTCTTGATAACATCCCTGTCTTTGCGGTATACATTATAAGAATTTGAATCAAAGAATTCATTATCGTTGAAATCTGCATTAAGCCAAGTCTCAACAAAGACAAAGATATCATAATCATAATTTGTACAAGAAATAAATATAGATTTATATTTAGTTCTTTGCCCAGATACATTTTGAAAGTATATATTAAGGTGACTGCCATAATTACCACAAACTTGTGCCACTGCGGGGTTTTTTGTTCGGGTACTACCTTTTGAAAAAAATTAAAAGGACGTACTTTAACATTTGTGGGCCAGATGTTGGCATTTAAAACCTTTTCATAGCATTCATCAGCTACTCCGAACTTGAAACTAACTTCCGCATTGGCACCTTGCTTAATTAACGAAAAACATCTCAAATTCTTTGAATCAATTTTAGCATGCTTTGTAACATATGATATAATATCAGTGTACGTCACACTCGATGAGGACGACGATATATATAACCTTTAAATTTAAGTGCTGCAACCACACTAAGCTCGTTGTTGTTGTTTGATCCAATAACTAAGGGTGGTTTGAGAACTCGTATGTGTTTAGAGCCAATTTTCCGCTTGGGATCGATGGAAGTCTCACACGCAGTACCATTAACAGACGCATCAGCGGTCGTACTCTTAGTTGCAGCAGTAGACGCAGCAGAAGTTGGCGTACAGTGCTTATGATTTGCGAGAGCTTTCTTGCTTGTATTACAGTACCATTTTTCGTTTTGCTCATTTAGCTGTAAGCAATTTCACCACAGAGCTAAGAAAGTGAAAGTACGTTGTGTACGTTCCTCCGTAGATAGGAATTTACATAAAAATCAATTCACACATTTGTGATAAAAATAGGATACATTGCTGATAGATGAAAGTATTTTTCTCCGTATTAATTCTACATTTATATAAAAAATATGACAAACAACTGTTCCAATAACAGAAAACGCCAAATCAAAAAAGAAACTAATTTACCTTTGCCAAAACACACACACACACTCAACATTTGTCATAATTTGAGGCTCCATTGTCTCCCAGCTCGTTGCCATATTTTAGTACGCCTGCCTACAAGCGTTTGATTCATATCCCTTATTGTACGAATGGATTTGTAAGTATTGCCGTTAGTGAACAAATAAATCACAGGAAATATATGGCTCACAAGTGAACGCGATTCGAATGTGTTTCATACACCCACACATACGCACATATGAGTGTAAACTTTTTTTTTGCGAAAAAATACGCGAAAGTTTGAACGAAATTGTGTCAATTCAACGATGCGCTTAAGTAGAGATATACGCCGCCGATAAACGCCGCAGCCGCCGCCGATTTGGGTCGTTTTTCGCACGCCGCCGCCGAATGTCAAAAATATCGGCGCGGCGGTGGCGGCGGCGGCGTCCGACGCGTTACTATATTTTCTACTCGTTTAAGGCTGTTTAAGCCATTTATTGTTAATGTCGAAAATTTGTCGGATATGATCGGAAATGGTATCAAGGGATGCGCATCACTGCCAGTTATAAGAAACTAATTGTGAAATTTAACTCTTTCTAACTATTGTTTAAAAAAAAACAGGCGCTTTCGATGTCAGCTTAACACCGCCTTTGTATCATCCAATTCACCAAGTTATTAAAACAAAACACCAAAATAAAAGTTATATAATAAATTTATATGCTCAGTTTGCATATTTTTATACTCAGTTGAGCAGAGCTCACAGAGTATATTAACTTTGATTGGATAACGGTTGGTTGTACAGGTATAAAGGAATCGAGATAGATATATACCTCCATATATCAAAATCATCAGTATCGAAAAAAAATTCGATTGAGCCTTGTCCGTCCGTCCGTCTGTCCGTTAACACGATAACTTGAGTAAATTTTGAGGTATCTTGATGAAATTTGGTATGTAGGTTCCTGGGCACTCATCTCAGATCGCTATTTAAAATGAACGAAATCGGACTATAACCACGCCCACTTTTTCGATATCGAAAATTTCGAAAAACGTAAAAGTGCTATAATTCATTACCAAAGATGGATAAAGCGATGAAACTTGGTAGGTGGGTTGGCCTTATGACGCGGAAAAGAAAATATTTAAAATTTTGGACAACGGGCGTGACACCGCCCACTTTTAAAAGAAGGTAATTTAGAAGTTTTGCAAGCTGTAATTTGGCAGTCGTTGAAGATATCATGATGAAATTTGGCAGGAACGTTACTCTTATTACTATATGTCTGCTTAATAAAAATCGGAGAACGACCACGCCCACTTTTTAAAAAAAACTTTTTTAAATTAAAATTTTAAAAGAAAAGTTAATATCTTTACAGTAATTAAGTAAATTATGTAAACATTCAACAACAGTAATGATATAGTGCAACAAAATACACAAATAAAAGAAAATTTCAAAATGGGCGTGGCTCCGCCCTTTTTAATTTAATTTGTCTAGGATACTTTTAATGCCATAAGTCGAACAAAAATTTACCAATCCTTGTGAAATTTGGTAGAGGCTTAGATGCTAGGACGATAACTGTTTTCTGTGAAAAAGGGCGAAATCGATTGAAGCCACACCCAATTTTTATACACAGTCGACCGTCTGTCCTTCCGCTCGGCCGTTAACACGATAACATGATATATCTTTACTAAACTCAGTTCACGTACTTATCTGAACTCACTTTGTATTGGTGTAAAAAATGGCCGAAATCCGACTATGACCACGCCCATTTTCGATATCGAAAATTACGAAAATTGAAAAAAATGCCATATTTATATACCAAATACGAAAAAAGGGATGAAACATGGTAATTGTATTGGTCTATTGACGCAAAATATAACTTTAGAAAAAAACTTGGTAAAATTGGTGTGACACCTACCATATTAAGTAGAAGAAAATGAAAAAGTTTTGCAGGGCGAAATAAAAAGCCCTCGGAATCTTGGAAGGAATACTGTTCGTGGTATTACATATATAAATAAATTAGCGGTACCCGACAGATGATGTTCTGGATCACCCTGGTCCACATTTTGGTCGATATCTCGAAAACGCCTTCACATATACAACTAAGGGCCACTCCCTTTTAAAACTCTCATTAATACCTTTAATTTTATACCCATATCGTACAAACACATTCTAGAGTCACCCCTGGTCCACGTTTATGGCGATATTTCGAAAAGGCGTCCACCTATAGGACTAAGGCGGACGCCTTTTTAAAATACTCACTAACACCTTTCATTTGATACCCATATCGTACAAACAAATTCTAGAGTCACCCCTGGTCCACCTTTATGGCGATATTTCGAAAAGGCGTCCACCTATAGAACTAAGGACCAAGCCCTTTTAAAATAATCATTAACACCTTTCATTTGATACACATGTCATACAAACACAATCCAGGGTTACCCTAGGTTCTTTTTACAACATTGTGATTTTCCCTTACTTTGTCTCCACAGCTCTCAACTGAGTATGTAATGTTCGGTTACACCCGAACTTCGCCTTCCTTACTTGTTTTTCAAAAAATTTGTAATGAATAATGAATTCAAATAAAATGGCTTAAGGCGAACATGTGTTCAAATTGTTCTCAGGTTGTTAAAAAAAGCAAATTACCCAAAAAAGGTGCCGATTTTTTAAAGAATTTTATATTGCGATTGGCTGAAAGAATAAGCTAAATCAGTGAGACAAAATCCCTATCCAAAACTAGTCCCTTGGAGTGAATCACATTGATTATGGCCTATCAACCAGGTTTAAATATGACCTACACGTTACGGCTCCTTTTACAAATGTGAATACGTAGGCACATATATATATTTACCAGGTGAGGCTTTGTTCTTCGCAAGAACACTAAAAGGGGTGAAAAAAAGCTTTCCCAAGGCAGTCGAACTAATGACCGTGTGTGCTACTACCCTAACGTAGTGGACAGTCGAACTAGTCATCCATAATGAGCTTTTATATCATAAGGCCGGAAAACAGCAATTAACATCTTTCAACTTAAAATCGGTCGACTTTCATTCTTAAATATCGTTTTGATTTAACGAAGACTATCGAAATTAATCTTGTGAACACAAACGTCTGCAAACTTTGGTCTACATTTTAGAAATTTTATCCAGGGTCCTTGTAAAATTTTAATTATATAGATGCGCCGAGTATTATACGATTTTCACCCATGAGTTACGCAATGACATCCACTTAGACGTTTGAAGGTGTTTCTCTGTTGTAGTTGGCAGCATAGCGGGACAAAAACATCCGTTATAAAGTCTTGGGAACTACACCTAGAGCTTCTAGGAAAGTGACATCGACGAAGGTATGAGTTCGAAGTCGCAGTCCTATAGCTTCTGTGCTGGCATATGGCGTGGTAGCGACTGGTGGACGGAATTGCTACTGTTCACACATCGGGAAATGTAGCTCTTAAACACAGCCGAAAAAACTGGAGGCGCCATGTGCGATTAGACCATTAATAGCAACCGCAAATTGCCTTTGTGCGTGACCGCCAAGGAGCCACAAATGATTTAAAGAAATTATATTTGCGACGATTATTAGGAGTTAACCGCAGGTGAAACTACGCTTTGCACCAGATATAGAGACAAAAGTGTGACCATTTTATGTATCTCCATTTCTCTTCAGCGGACGCAGCAGTACCAATTCCAAAGACCAGGGTTAGGTTCGAAGCCTCTATGGAGTAAGTGAACGAGGCACAATCCCTCCGCAAAGAGCTACTCCTGAAAATTTTTGAACGATCTGCGAGATTTTGGGGCAAAAATCTATGATCTTTCCGAAATGGCCAAAACGTTAATTTCCTTAAATACATACAAACAAAACCTTTCCCAAGTATTTTTTTTTAAATAGAAAAATCAAGAAAAGTAAGAACACCGGCGTACGTCGGCGCGCCGCTCACGCCGCCGCCGCCGGTTTATAATAGAGCGTACGCCGCCGCCGCCGCCGCCGATAAAGTGATCGGCGTAAACCTCTACGCTTAAGTTTTGTAAACGGAAGAAAAAAAAATTTGTATGAGAAAAATGTTCTCTGTAGAGTTTTTATATGGGTAAAATTGAATAAATAAAAAAGAGTAAATTTTGTTTGTATGGCAATTATTATGAATTTTTTTACTTGCATAGCGGTTTTTCATTTTAAATGTATGCAGAATATATTTTCGAGGAAATTTTTAAGGTATTTCTTATTTATCCTTCTTTTATTCACTTCTTCTCTTTGAATCATCAGCATCATCCTCAATTATCAACGAAGCGTAGTTGGGCTTGCTATAGGATCAACATTAAATAAGTGGCTTAAGTATAACAAACGGATATAAATAGCTCAATACAATTCGAGTAAAACTCTTTTGAAACTCGTTGCTGCTCAACTAAAGATGGTTAATGTATTACAGTTTATGTGTGTATGCTGTGTTTGAGATAGTGTGTGTGATAAAGTTATTGTAACGAATTCTGGGAAATTCCTGATAATTATATATCTTCTGCTAACGTTCGAGTCGCTGAACTGCCGAATAAATAACTCCAATATTCAGTATTGTAAAATGCTTTTTATTAGACTACTTTGGGAGTAATACTATTTCACAATTACAATTACATTTCACTAATAGCGTGTTTAAATCAAACTGATTACTGATTCCTCAGTTCGGGCTGATTTTATACTCTCGGTTATCTCGTTCGCCCATTTCTCCTAAGGTCTAAACGTTTCACCAACATGCCTTCTATACCAGTTATAACTTATGCTTGGTTATTTAGCTATATACATGTATATTTGTAGTTTATGTTTTTCTTCTAACCATATGTGTGTGTATGCATGAGTAACATCTTCTGCTCTTAGCTGCCGGCTACATATATGTATGTGAAATAATCTTTCTGCTTAAGCTGCTGGTTATGTGTATGGAATATTCTTCGCTGCCTTGTATAAGTGTGGCTGCTTGCTTTAATGTGTACATGTACATACAAAAGGCTGCTTGCTGTTTTTGTTATTGTGATTTTTTACTAACAGCATAGTGATGCTATTATTAGCCACAATATTGTAATCTGGAAGGAAATTGAAATAGAGAAAATCCGATCACTAATAATGCCAACTCTCAATATCTAAAGTAGATATGATGATTATATTAAGCCTACAGTTGCCTTAATTAAGTTATGAATGTGCCCACCGTATCACCAAGTTTGATCTACAGCCAAAGTAAAAAACCCTATAAAAACCAGGATTATGTTACAAAATAACTCTGACCTCTTGCCAAATACTAAAATCTTTCTAGGACCGTTCCGTTTTGCTGCTTCTTGATCTAATAGCTGTGTCATTCTTAATAGGTAGAGTCTTCGCCCGGCTATTGTAGGATACGTGTACATGCTCGACCGTTGCCTTCTCCAACCCACACTTTCACACCAGCTATCACTGACGTGCCTAATTTAAAGCATGGTACGCAAAAGACAGTGTCTCACTATAATACCTATTATGAGAATACAGTCTTTCCTTATTAATGGTAAAATTGGCAGCACCGCGCTTGCCTTTTTTCATCTCGCCTAATCTGACTGGGGCGTCTAAGTTCAATATTTGATAACGCTATACTACTATGTTTTGCACTCCAGACGGCCCTCATGCATTGAGTCCCGTTGCATTTGATTTCATCATATTATTTGCCACCAGGTCTACAGGTGGTATGTGCAGTATGGCATACATTGCCGTCGTCGGTATTGTTTTCAAGGCTATGCTAATAATTGATAGCCTGCTTACCAACGAACGCTAAATACTTGGTGGTTGTTTTTTGGGGGCTGTCTACCAAACAAGGAATCCACAGCGTATGCATGCATAAAGCGCGATGCACTTACATTATACTTAATAATGTTACCGAAACAAGATCCAAACCTGTAATCAAAACTGAAGCTAGAACAACAACTAGAACTAAAAATGAGACTGAAACGGAAGTTGAAACTGAAACTGTATTAGAAACTGAAATTGAAGTTGGAGTTGAGACTGAAACTGTGGCTGAAAATAGAGCACAATCTTGAAAAAAACTGGGGTCGAAAACACTCGGAATCGATCTACGAATTCAAAACTAAAAGCAAAACCAAAAATAGGAACGAAAGTTGAACATTACTGGAACTCAGTTGGAAACGAAACTTAAAGGTAAACTGGAAGCAAAGATGACATCAAAAATGGAACCGAAACAGGAACTGAATCTAAAAGCGGAAAAGAAACACAAAATTAAACCGAGCCTGCAACTAAAACTGGTACTGAAAGCTGAGTCCCAAGGGACACCAAAAATTTAGCCGAAGCAGAACATAAACTAGAATCAAAACTGGAATCCAACGTTAACGGAAATGGAATCGTAACTATAAATCAAATGAAATCGCAATTAAACTGGAACGGAAACTGGAACTAGACACCAAACTGGAAACGAAATTGCAATCTTAACTGGAACGAGACTGAAACAAATCGAAAATGGAACGAAACATGAATCGAAACTGAAACCAGGAAAAAACAATATGGCAACGAAACTCTTGGAAGAATTGGAAACGATATGGTATTGAAACTGGATCTTAAAGTGATATCAAATTCTTAACATAAATCGATGTGATAGTTAAGAAGGAATCGTAATCGGTGAGTGATTCACGGGGTAGTTCAGCGTAATTAAAGCTTTTAAACACATAAGTATGCATTAGAGACACGCGAGATACTGGGCACTTTATGTTCCATTTTCCTTACCTAGAGTGGTGATTGTAGGGAAGGACGTGATGACCTAATAAGTTCTACGTGGTGATATCAAATCGTTTACGAGTTAGTTGTTGCTTTGGTGGCTAGCTGGACTAGCGTACCGAATCTACATTCGACAAAAACCTAGCAAGTTCAAAAACGCTGCCTGAAATATAGTGTTTAACTTTTGAACACTTGAAATAGCTAAAAAGTCAACTGACTTCACGACCTTGTCAAATTTGATTAAGTGGACATTTGGAAAATTTCCGTTAATCTTACGACCATTTCTGGAAAAAGGTCATAACAATATTTGTACTCATAGTTTCGCGGATGAATTAGACTATCAATATCGTTGACACTCATCACCTGTTTACATTATGAAATTTTCTTATTTTTCTCTTCCGCTTTATTTTTATGCAAATATATCTTATTTATTGATTTGTTTTGTGTATATATACTTTTTTCATTTAAAACACGTATAATTCTGCCATTAGTAAACAAATTTTTCGCCATTAGCGCATAACAAATGACATAGCATACAAAGAGGGTGTTCATTCACATTTCAACACGTGCAATGTGTGCGAATATGCGATAAAAAAAATTTAGTGCCCAAAAATATGCTATATTGCTTACAATGACATGCAAATATTTTTCGCCCATATACATTTGTATTATAATATATGCTTATTTAGCATTGTAAATGTTTGTAAAGCAGTCGATCTATTGGTCTAGTTGCCGGCAGAAAAAATGGTGCACATAAATCATTGTTTACCTACATATGTAAAATATAGAGATATGCTAAGTGTGATAAAAATGTGAATATTTTAGTATGAAATATACTCGCACATATTTTTAATCTTTTGTATATGTACGTGCATTGTCGAGACATATGAGCAACATTTGTTCAAGGAGGTGGCTTGTGTCAGATACTAAATTTAAATATAAATATCAATAACACACATTTTACTTACCTACCTATAAGAAAATTATGGGAGGTGATTTTCTCACAGTTCTCAGTGCGCTAAGTGAGTTGTTTTCTTCGCACACTTAAATGCCCAATGTTATTTGAGAAGGATAGTTGTCAGAGCTACAATTGTTTTCACCTAAACACCTTACATAATGTTTGATATTTCGACGAAAACCATAACAAAAAATTGCTGCCATTAGTGCAGCGCTCATTAAGCTGGGAAGCTGGGTTGATTTGCATGGACGAAAGTTTACCCATATCGCGCCATCGATTTTTCGATAGGTTTTGGGCTGAAGAAAAAAAAGTTCCACTAAGCATACTCAAAAAAATAATTTTCGTGCCTGCAAAATTTGAGTTTTTTTGACTTTTTTCTTTGATTTTTAAGGTTTTTTCATGACCTACTTTAAAAATATTCATTTGATTTTAAAATTTTCTTGTGTACCCTGTCCGACTCAAAATTGTTCGCTAAAAACTTTGGCGATAACAGTTTTTTGAAAAAAAAAAAAAACAAAAATATATATATATATTTTTTGGGTTTTGAGGAGTGTTTTGGTGAAAAAATTTATTTTTTCGCCATTTTTTTAACGGTTTCTTCAGAAACGTGCAAAAGTGTTACCGATGAAAACGAATTTGTCTCATAGTTCCTATCCCAGTTAAAAGTATGCGATAAAAACGTTGGCATTAACAGTTTTTTAAAAACGGACGGACGGACGGACAGACGGACATGGCTAAATCAACTTAGCTCGTCCCCTGATCATTTTGGTATACTTATTGGTGGGTCTAACGGAAATATATACATAAAAATGATTTAGAGGACCAACCGCTAAATGGTGCCGTGACTCGCACAGAGGAACACCCTGCACAACAGTCACGAGAGGCTGAAGGGGGCCTCGAATACTCTAAACCAAAAGGGCAAGGGGAGGACGACGACATCAAGACGAAGGTGCTGGAGGAGGACAAACAGCCCAATGGTGCTGCGAGTCCTACAGATAAACCTCCAACACAGTAAAGTGGCGTCGAGGGAACTCCTCCTAACCCTTGAAGAGGATTCGTTTGACGTGGCGCTGATCCAGGAGCCGTGGCTCTCATCGGGAGGAAAGGTCTCTGGACTTAGCGCGCGCGGGTTTGGCGTTTACTACGCGCAAACGGAAGGACGGGTGCGAGCTGTAGTAATGGTAAGGAAACAGCTGCATTCATATATGCTGCCTAATTACACCACTGAGGATCTCGTAGCGGTGGCCGTTGAGCAAAAGAATAAGCAGGCATTTATCCTGGCGTCCTGCTACATGGCCCATGCTGCGGAGGTCCCACCGATGGAGTGCAAAAGGCTAGTACAGGAGGAAGGGCGCAAAGGGCGGTTGGTCATACGCGCAGATGCAAATGCGCACCATAATGCGTGGGGAAGAGCAGATACGAACGAGAGAGGCGAATCTCTGTTTTGTTACATCCTGCAAACCAATTTGTAGATAGCCAACAGGGGAAATGTCCCTACATACATTGGTCCAACATCCAGCAATGTTCTGGACATTACATTGAGCTCCGAGCGTGATATATCAAGGTATGATTGGATGGTTCTTGATAGACCATCCTTCTCCGGCCATGCGTATATCAGCTTCAACATCCCCCTAAAGAGGGTAGAGAAGGGAGGAACCTTTAGAAACCCTAGGTCAACGAACTGGACTAAATTCCAGAAACATGTAGAAACAAAACTGGGACAACCCAAAGAGGTTGCTAATGTAGAGGAACTGGAGGAGTCGAATGAATTCCTAACAAGGACGCTAATGACTGCGCATAACAAAGCTTGCCCTCTAAGAAGATTCAGAGGAAAAGCAAAGCCGCCATGGTGGAGCAATGAGCTGAGTCTTCTAAGAAGACAGGTAAAAGAAATGTTTAAGCTCGCAAAGACCGCGGAAAGCGATGCGTGTCGGGACGATTACAGGGATCTACTGAGGATCTACAAGCGCGAAATTATCAGGGCGAAGAGAAACTCATGGAAAAGTTTCTGGATGGACATAGAGTGCTCCAGCGAAACAGCACGGTTGAAAAAAGTCTTAGCAAAGGGAAACATAGTCCAGGGACTAATAAAGAAAGAGAACGGGGAATGGTCACGTAATAGTGAGGAATCCCTTGAGGTGCTTCTCGATACACATTTCCCATCAAGAGACGGTTTAGAGGAGCCAGCAGACATCACTCACACTTCGATCACGGAGCTAGTAGTGCCGGGCCTGGTGACCGATACCAAGATTGAGTGGGCAGTGAAGACGTTTTCTAAGTTTAAATCGCCGGGCCCAGATGGTATATTCCCGGCCATGCTACAAGTCTCAAGTAAGGCGGTCGTGGAATGGCTTAAAATAATATTCGATGGGTGCATACGACTGAATCATGTACCGCACTCTTGGAGAACTGCTCGTGTAGCTTTTCTACCAAAGGCGGGGAAGATCGGTCACATGTATTCCAAAGACTATAGACCCATTAGCTTAACATAATTTCTGCTCAAAACCTTTGAGAGGCTGATAGATGTGTACATAAAGTCCAACGTGGATGAAAACACAGTATGCGTACACCAAAGGCAAGTCGGTAGACACCCCATTACACAGGGTGGGAATAAGCATAGAGAAATCCCTGGAATATAAGGAGTATGCTCTAGGAGTCTTCTTGGACATTGCCGGGGCTTTCAATAATGTTGCAAAATGGGCAATTATGGATGGTCTTAATTACATTAAAGTACATCCTGCCTTAATCAGATGGATCGGGTGCATGTTAAATTGCAGAAAGATTACATCAAAATGGGGATTGTACGAGGCCACGAAATCAGTGGACAGGGGCACGCCGCAGGGACGGGTGCTATCACCTCTGCTGTGGACGCTGGTCATCAACCAACTGCTCAGGCAATTCGATGAGGGACCCGTAAAACTTACGGCTTACGCAGATGACGTTGCAATTGTCATAAGTGGAAAGTGCCTTCCAACGATTAGTTCTTTGATGGATCGGGCGCTTCGCGATATTAATACCTGGGCATCTAAAGTCGGTTTGAAAGTCAATGCGGAGAAGACGGATATGGTCTTGTTTACAAAGAGGTACAAGGTCCCAAATTGGACCAGGCCTAAGTTAGGAGGGGTGACATTACAGGAAAAACCTTGCACAAAATATTTAGGAATCATCCTAGACAGTAAGCTGTCATGGAAGCTCAACGTGGAGGAGAGGGTCAAGAAGGCCTCAACGGCACTCTATGCATGTAAAAGAATGCTGGGGTGTACGTGGGGCCTATCGCCCTCTCTTTCTCATTGGGTTTTTACAGCGATTGTAAGCCCTATTCTATACTATGGAGTTCTTGTTTGGTGGAAAGCCACACAGAAAACAACATACCTCAAAAAATTAGAGGGGGTATGCAGACTATCGATGCTTAGCATTACGGGAGCCCTGAAAACAACCCGACGGCTGCACTGTATGCCATTTTGCACATCCCACCTGTAGACCTGGTAGCAAAGAACAAAGCGTTAACGACCGCAACCAGGCTCGGTGCTTCGGGGCAGCTTGAGCGCCGACCATATGGCCATAGTAGTATAGCGTCATCAATCACAAGACGAACAGACTACATGATTCCCTATCTGCGCTTCGAGGGAGATCTTAAGGCCACAATAGAGGTGGACGGTTGGCGCAAGGGTGCGCAAATGGCGGACGAGGCGATACATGTGTACACCGATGGTTCCAAAGTAGTGGAAGGAGTAGGGTCTGCGGTATACTGCGCTGATCCGGAAATAAGCAGATCCTACAGGCTGCCGGATTACTGTAGCGTTTTCCAAGCGGAAATATTAGCCGTAACCAAAGCAGTAGAAACCCTGGAAGAGAATAGCTTAAGCTGCAACCGTTTTAACTTTTATATTGACAGTCAAGCAGCAATTAAGGCAATAATCTCGCATAGCACAGCATCTAAATGCGTGTTAGAGTGTAGGCAGTCTCTGGAGAGAATCGGGACAGGGAGAAGCATACATCTATATTGGGTCCCAGGGCATATGGGAATAAATGGGAATGAAAAAGCGGACGAACCAGCTAAAAAGGGCGCATCCCTTGAAGCTTACTCAGTAGATGTCCCAATTAGATTGGGCGAGATTAAGCGAAGTCGAGAGGTGCACATGATCGACCAAGGGGGAAAGGCGTGGGTTCAAGCGCGGGGCTTCAAAGTGTCGAAGATTATGTGTAGGTCTTACAACCTTAGACTAACACAGTTGCTTCTATCATTAAAAAGAGAGGACTGTATACTCATGACGGGTATTCTGACTGGACACTGCCTTCTGGCGTCACATGCCTTTAAACTAGGCTTGGTCCGTGATAGCAGATGTAGGAAGTGCGGGTTGGAGGAGAAAACGATCGAGCACGTTCTGTGCTCGTGCCCTGCACTTGCCAGGCTAAGACTCCAGCTATTAGGAGTGATACAGCTGTCAGATCTAGAAGCAGCAAGTGGCTTAAGTCCTAGGAAGCTTCTAGTATTTGTCAAGAGGGCGGAGTTATTTTATAACATAGCTCCTGGTTTTTGATAGTGTTTTTCAGTTTGGTCGTTAAAACAAACTTCTGGTAACACTACGGACTCAACCAGTCTATGTGAGGTCCTCATGGGCCGACCAGTTCAACCTACCTACCTACCTGGTGTTCAAAACCAATTTTGTTATATTTCCAAGTCCGTCCAATTAAAAATTAGTTTTGAAATTGGTAATTGGTACAATTAGCTTGCCAAGAGCATTAAATTTTTCTGCAGATACTTGTAGATAGGGGGTTAGATAGAGGGTTTGAAACACCCTTGTTACTGTACAACAATAAAAACAGCATCACTGTGCACGTATTTTTATGTGTTACACACTGTAATATCTATTTTTTTTAATATAACCGATTAGTTACACAAATTATTATAATTTTTCATTTATTAAACAGCTTTAAGAAGATATGGACAATAAAATATTTTTGACCGCCTAAAACTTGAAAATCTACCTATGTGCAACATTTTTAGCGGACATTTTTGGGTCGGACAGGGTATACATATGAAAATTTTTTTAGTAGATCATAAAAAAACCTTAAAAATGAAAGTCGAAAAAAATTAAAAAAAAAGAAATTTCGCAGGCTCGAAAATTTTTTTTTGGGTATGCGTAGTGGAACTTTTTTTCCTGAGCCCAAATCCTATCGAAAAATCGATGGCGCGATATCGGTTAACTTTCGTCCATACAAATAGACTCAACCTAATGATCACACTTAAAAGCTGGGCAACAACAACGAAAGTAAATCAGAGATATCTACACCGACATACATTCATTCATTAAAGAGGGGAAACAGCGATATAGTCAACGAATATAATGTACAGCATTTCCATGTTTATAGATATGACGGGCCTTATAGCATGTGATGCGCGAATAATCCAAAAACTTGAAAACGCATTCCAGGCAAAAAGAGTAGTGTGCAACCGCTTGCCAATAACATTCATCTACTGCTTAAATTTTCTTGAAATTATGAAACTGTTCACACAGGCGTTGTTTTTGTCGATTTTCTTCCCTATACTGTAAAATTTTGTTGAAAGGATTTAAAAGCTTTTGCCTCTGCGTAGGCAAAAGTTATATTTGTGCTCGATATCCAAATAGTTTGTTCTTCTATGCAAACGCGTTTCATCTCCATTATGAAATAAGATAATAAAAAAATAGTGATGAGTTGCTGTTAATCAAATGCAATTTATGTTGTAATATATTGTCTTTGGTTTCTATTTCTTCACAGAATACTTATAGAGAGTTGATAGTTTTTATATTACGCTTCAATTTATTTTATGATGAGTTTAACTCTTAAAGTTGTTAAATAAAATGTTTACTCTAAATAAAGTTTTTCAGAAAAAATACAATGAAATTGAGAGCTATTCGCTACCGAGTTGGTAAAAAAAATATGATGTTTGAAGAAAGCCGAAAAGAGAGAGATGGGAAAAAAGTATATTTGTAATAATTACAGGGAGTATAAACCGGAATATTTGGAAAAGCGCAAGGCATTGAATAATTTGAGAGATTTCAAACGAATGGTGTTAAAGCAAGTAGGTCGCTGGTAAAATTTTTTTTGTTGTTTAAGAGAACCCAGTTAAGTTATTTAATGATCACTTTTTAAATAAGCATTAAATACCGGTACTGTTGTTTTCCAGTCAATCCTGACATGTTCCCGAAATAGTCGCTAATATAATCCCAAAATTATCTCGCAACATTTTCGGAATAATTTTTAGATTATTTCATAATGATCTCAAAATAGTCCTAAACTAATACGGAAATAGTTCAGAAATAGTCATGCAAACACTCCTGAAATGCCTTTCAACACTTTCTCAAATTTATCTCGAAATAGCAATTAACAATCCAAAATAACCCAGAAATAATCTCACAATAGGCCTGGCATAATCGCAACATTACTACAAAAAAGTTTCTAAATTATCCCAAAATGATGCAGACACATTTCAGAAATAGTTCTGGCATGACCCCGAAAATCTACGATTGAGACGTAGTATGATTTTCGAGGAATAACGATTATTTGCAGAACTTGATAATAACATAAGGATTAACTTAACATTATGTTAATTCTAACAGAGAATCCGAAAACCTATTTCGATCGCAAAATAACAGGTAAAAGAAATTGTTGGCAATAAACCACACTAAAGAATGATATTGCGAAAACATTTGAGAACAAAATTTAAACATTGTGAAAAACCGTACTTGGAAATAGGTTTTTATTCTTTATAAACCGAATTATTTTTTTTTCTGGTTTACCTTTAAATTGAATATCTGTTTTTTATATGTCCATGCTTTTGATGTATAAAATCTTTGCTCACGGAAATTAGTTTGTGAGCCAAGTGTTATAAATTTGTTCCCGATGTCAAATGTTATCGATCAGTTATCGGTTTTTTATTGTTTGGTTATCGATGGGTTATCGAAATGTTATCGGTTTCTTATAAAACGTTATCAACTTGTCATACACAGGTATCTATTATCGCAAATACGTTGAAATTTTATCCATTTGTTATCGACGAGCTATTTCGGTGTTAGCGCAGACGATCAGTAGAGCTGCGGGATTCAATATTTTTGATTTTTGACTTAGCTCGTTTCAGATATGAATGCATAATACATGAAGGTGGCACTTCTTTAAAAAATAGCATACAGACTGTCTATTAGCAGCTTTCATACATTTTCGAATTCACTGCATTAACATTAAATTCTTCAAAGCCATATAAGCCGTGAGCAATCCCAGAAGTAATTAACGCCGGCAACCATAGAAATTCTATAAATCAATGAATGACTTACATATGTACATACATAGTGTTATCAAGGGATGATAAATGTGTGTAGAAAAATATTGCCACTGAATTTTACTTTTACACTAAGTAAACTCGCATTGCGGGAATTTATTGAAATTAAAATTTATGTTTGACTAACAAGGGCCGTTTGCTGCATATCTATGCATATATTCATACATACAGACATACCAAATTTTATATATTCTTATGCAAACAGTTGATTTACTATGCACTCAGCTTCAAGAGAGCCACGAAATTTCAAAAGTAAGAATTGAAAACGGCTACATATATAAGAAGTAGTTATGAACAAAGTTTGAATGTTGCTGAGCAAATAAATTGTTGAAACAAGAGAAAAACCATTGCGTATGAGTGACCTTTTGAAATACGTGCTTGCTAGGGTTGTGTGATGGTGCAATTATTTATGCGTTGATGTATAAGCGCACTTGTAATTTAATACATAAAAGTGTGAAGTTAGCAAAATAGAGTCGCAAGTCAAAGTTCTTCTGCGCGTATGTATGCCATACATTTTTTAAATTCTTTCACAACTCAAAGGCGGTTATTGATTGAATTTTTCTTGAGCTTATGAATATCTTTTAAACCATGAAAAGTGACGCATAAATTGTCTTAGCAATTTTGCATATTTAAAATTAATTAAAAAGTGATTTCCAGTGCAATAATTGAGTTGGGAATTTTTTAGGTAAGTTAAAATATTGTTCGTTTTCGTATATCGCGTTTCGCTCAATATTGAGCGAAGAAAATATGGCAGCACTACCTTATTGTGGTTGTTTAGACCAGCAGGCTAACCCCAAAGGAAAATTAAGGGCCGGCCACCCTAATGCAATTTAATACAGAACCGCTTATTTATTACGTCCGTTAGCACATATACTAAAAGCAAAATTGACGTTTCGTTAAGTTACCCCGCCAAAGGCCTGTTAGCTTTGGGGGTAAACGGAATGCGTGGAAAGGGAACTCGTTCACTTGGATTAAAATCGCAGCAGTTTACGCACGCTCGAACGTCTTGAAGCCGCAAGTTTAAGCCACATCAAACGTCACACCGCCAGAAAGTAGAGTTCCTGAATATATTAAAGGTAACATTGTAGCAATTGCATGCTTGCTCCTTTAAACTCTCTCTCTCTGTTAATTTCCATTGCATATTTTATGAAATAAAGTCTATTGCAATTTTAATATTAATCACTGCCTTTCCTTCCTAACCTCCATCGAGAGAAACTAGTCTGGAATCCGCCAGCTCAAGTTTTCAGTGGTCGACATGTTTTTTCCTTACTTTTTATGTCGGTAAAATTAAATTTTATGCATAGTACTGGTATTTTCAGAAAATGGTAGGAGAAAGGCCACAGAAAAAAGAAAATTGCGCGAAAAAGCCACAGGAGCTGAAGAAATCGAACAATTGATGAATTCAAATTTTTTTGTCTGAGTATAGCAGATCGAGAATACTTTGTTGATCAGATATCGCCTGAGAAAGAAGAAATGATTACAATGGCAATTTCGAAAACGGGGATGGACTTTTGCAGAACCATAGCGCACCCACTGATGTTTCATCAGCAACATAGCTTCCCACCTGAAACAGCAGATAACGTACTGGGTACAAAAATCACACCGCACGATATGCATCCATCTACTTCTAAAGCTCCCCACGGGCTGCCTGAACTATGTTTTAATTCAAAGTCAGACCACCTTGTTTAGAATTAGGAAAGTCATCAAGTTTTTCAACGTTCGTTTCGACTACGTTCGGGCATGTGTCGATGAGCAAATGTGTAAAATAAAAGCATTGCATCACTTATGGCCAATATATGTCCAATAAAGCCAATAAATAGTATACCAAGTACTTCGTCCTATATGTGCTCGTGGTATACTTTCAGAAGGTACAATTCGAGCCAACCGAAAATCTAATTGTAAGTTACAGTCTAATTCAGACAAGCAGGTTAAAAAGGAAGTGGAGGACATGTAGTTGAGTTTTTTGGCAACATTTGTGGTCCTTTGGCAGGAAATTAAAAATAATCGACTATGTTCAACTTATGTAGGTATCTAACCATTTGCTAAAGGAGATGCCGCCTCCTACCCATCGAAAAAACATTGATATAATAGAAAGGCCAGGGAATATACTGAGATCGATTGCCCACAAATAATTCGTGAGTACAACTCGCACATGGGAGGTGTTGGCCTCATGGATTCTTATATGAGCAGAAACGGGTTGCGTATAAAAAGAATGGACATGCGGGCATATTTTATCACCTACCTGCCTGATATGGCGATCACCAATGCCTTCATCCTATATCGTCGAATAAATTCATTATATTCCGAGAGCAACCAAAAAACTGTTTCAGAGACTGTCATACTCATGAATAATGTAAAAGCAATATTGTAATATTTTTGTTAACGTTTATGTACTACTTTTCTTGAATACAGTTGTTTTAAGTGGACAGAGTTTTAGAAATCCAAATTTAAATATGAGCTCAGCGAAGAAAAATTATACAAAAACTAAAATTTACAAATCCAAGATCTTGCTATTTCTATTTTGCCCGTCTGCGGCTAACAAAATGTTAGATATCTCTCGATAAAACGCCTCGCAGCGTTACCAATCCTAAGTGTATTCACATAACGTCTTATACATAGTAAGCTGTTACAACTTAACATAGTGACAATGACATGTACATCATATGTAAAAGTAGACATACTATTATTTACTTTTGTTTTATGTATGCCTGAGGACTAAATCCACAATGTGACTGTCAGTTTAAGAACAAGCAGCATACCCATGAACTGAATAACTGAGATGCGCCAAAAGCGTGCAGTGCTTAGTCAGCATAATAAATTGAAAACAAGGGGTTAATACATTTAATAACAGAGACTTATAAATGACTGTAGTTGAGTGACATTTGACGATTTGGATTTGACAGTGTTGCATGACTGATATCTAACAAGTTTTGAGCTTTTAAAACTGTGTTTGTAAGAAGCAATTATTTTCAGATACATTCAAACGTGATTCTAACAAGATCGAATATAATAAAGGCAAGCTTTCTCTTAAAAAAATCCCGCAAGTAAATTTGTAGAGCAATGCTTAGAACTTATCGTCGTGTATAATCGCACCACAGCATATTTACCCTTTGCAGAAGAAGAAAGCACACTACCAAGGGATACACGAGTCACCCTGGCCCAACTTTGTTCTGAATACTGTAACAGGTTAAACTCTTACTTGCCTAGAATCATCGCCGACAAACGTAATGAAGCCAAACATCTCTTCAATTGTATTGTGAAGCCTACGCCTCTAATACCAATATCCCTACGGTCCGCCCCTGTTGAAACAGCTAGTTCTCTGGACTCCCATTAGAGGATGACAATATGTGAGTGGTCGTGGTCATTGGATGGGGTAAAGCACTGTTAACACAACAACAACAGCATCATATTGACCAACTGAATCATCTTTATTCATAATATGACCTAGCCAGCGTAACTTTTGACTTTGTTTCTGTTGTAATAGAGATTTGTACACGCAGTTTCAGAGTAAGATGGCGACTAACTTTATTCAGTATAATACGAACAAGAGGTATAATGCAATAGTATGAAAAGAAAATTGATAATTATAGTTGCCAGATTTATATTATTTAACAATACTTCCCTTTAATAGAACATCTGGCAACATTGTAAATATATATAAGTAAAAATTTACGACCATTAATTCAAATCCAAAATGTTTACATTGCAAAAACTATGTTAAGTAATACATATGTAAGTTTACTGTAAACCTATTCCGACATTAATAAATTCATTCTTAACAGCTGGTATAGCTTTCGTTAAACCATCTTCCAACATCTCGCTTGTAGAAATGTACTCTAGCTTTAACGACTTATCTTCCAGCCTTTCTTGTATGAATTTCACCTTTATGTCGACATGTTTAGTACGTGGAGAAAAATTGTTGTTACGAACAATATGAATTGTGCTTTTGTTATCGCAATACAATGTTGTTGTTTTTGCATCGCGAGGAATAAGCTCAGATTCCAATCGGTTCAACCAAATCGTTTCTTGCATTGCACCTACTATTGACATAAGTTCTGCTTCTGTTGATGACAATGCAACGGTTCACTGTCTATGCGTTGACCAAGATATAGCACCACCCTGCATAACGAATATGTAACCAGAAGTTGATCGACGCTGATCAAGAACTCCTGCCCAGTCAGCATCGCAAAATCCAACTAGACCTTCAGCAGATTTTTTGTACACGATGCCTTTGTTTATAGTTCCCTTCAAATATCGCATCACACGCTTCACTGCTAGCCAATGAGCTTTGCCGGGATTTTGTGTAAACCGACTCAGTAAATTGACCGCGAAGCTGATATCAGGTCGAGTGTTCTGTGCTGCGTACAACAGACAACCAAGAGCCTCCATATATGGAACATTTTCCATCTCTTTCTTTGCTTCTTCAGTTTGTGGACACATTTCCATAGTTAGCTTCTGTGACAAATCAAGTGGTGTAGCAACGGCATTACAGTCATCCATTCCAAAAAGTTTGAGTACACTGCAAATATATTCAGATTGATCAAGTTTAATTAGTTTTTTTACCTCATCTCTTTGAACTCGCATGCCCAATACGGATGACGCTGAACCCATGTCTTTCATTTTAAATCTGGAAGAGAACTCGCTCTTAATACGCTGTGTAGCCTTTTTGTCATTAGAGAACACCAACACGTCGTCTACATAAATTGCTACGTAAACCATACTTTGATCTTTTACACAATAGTAGATACATTGATCGACTTCGCTCCGAACTAGACCCAGACCGATGAGTACTGTATTCAATTTATCGTTCCAAACTTTGCTTGCTTGTTTCAAGCCGTATAGTGACTTTACCAAACGATATACTGTAAGGCAATCCAGAAAACCCCTTTGTGCTACTTTAGTTTACTCTCACTTTTGAATTCACGACAAAGTAGCCAATGAACGACGATTCAAGAAAATATTAAATTATTAAAATGTTTTTTAAATATTTTGCAGTCGAATTTTATTGTACAAAGAAAACGGAATAAATTAGTTGTTTTTCAATTGCGTTCAAATTAATGCGAAGAACCTTTTTCTTTTTCTTAACGGTCGTCCTTACAAATTCAGAAGTGGGATAAATCCATACGGGCAAATTAAAACGTATCTTACAGAAATAATTGATTTAGTTGTTAAGCGTATATATATGACTAAGTAATCAAAATGCCTCTTGCTAAGATAAATACGTTAAAATTAACGGATTTAAAAGAAATTTTGAACGAAAAAGGTTTGTCCACTGAAGGCCTGAAAAATGAGCTAGTTTTGCGTTTGTGCGCAGCTGTTGGGTCGGATAGTATCGAGATCGCTAGTGTAAATATACAAGACCAAATTAATGAATTACGGGACATGTTTAGTTCGTTGATGCATCAGTTGCAATCCAATCAAAATGTAACTGCAACAACTACGCGCAGTGATCAAGAGCGGGCAACTTCTTCTGCTGGTAGTTTTATTGCAACGACTGGGCGTAGTAGATATTCAGTGAAAGAAATCGCCGAAACTATTCCGGAATTTGATCCAACAAAGGAATCGTCGGTATCTGTTGAACAGTTCGTAGAACGCGTAAATAGTGCGGTCCAAGCTTATCAGTGGGAGGAAAAATGTTTTTTATTAGCGGTGTATAGTCGACTCAAAGGTGCAGCAAAGCTCTGGCTGGACTCCACTGAAAAATTGTATTCAAGTTGGAGTGAATTATCGAAATGTTTATGTGAAGAGTTTAGTTGTGTGCCAGATGAAGCTGATATACATTTTAAAATGTCTTAAACGACGCGCAAACCAAACGAAAGTCTCCTTGACTACTGTTTCCGTATCGGTGCGTTAGGTAAGAGGTTCGGGCTAAGTGAATCCTCTATTGTTAAATACGCAAGAGACGGTATTAAACAATGTGAATTTCAAATTGCTATTGCAGCAAATCGGTTTAGTTCAATGCGCGAATTTCGACAAACAGTAATAGATTACTCTAAAAACTTACCCGTGCGTACATTTAAACCTGAAAGACAAATTTTGAAACAAAATACGGCGAAACACGAGACGGTGAAAAACGTGAAAGTGATAAACAGTTAATATGTTTCAATTGTCAACAAAAGGGGCACATTTCATCGAAATGTCCTCAACCACAACGTAGACGTAGGTGCAACGACTATCAGAAAGTGCATCCTAAAACCGAGCCTGAAAATTGTGGCAAGAAAAGTGCTTCGACGCGTACGACCAAAACGGAATATGAAACGGTAATTCCTGAAAAAGATTTTGAGAAAGTGGTTACAATAAACGATAAAACGTTCACAGCCCTAATCGATACAGGTAGTGAGTGTAGTATGATCACTCAAACAGGGGCAGGTCAAATAAAAGGTGTCGAAAAAAAGTGTGCTTTAAAGATAAGCGGATTTTGTGGCGGTGTGATATATGCCCATTCAAGAGTACGTGTCAATTTGAAGGTTGACGGTATTGAGCAAGATGTGTATCTTTACATAGTTGGTGATACATTTTTGACGGTAGATGTGTTGTTGGGACAGGATGTGTTTAAAATTATGCAAATGGTGATTTCAGACGGCAAAATTAGTGTTATAAATGTATGCAATAAAAACGTTAACTTAAATAATAGCAAAATAATTAATGACGATGAGATAAAGTGCGGCGTCGACGAAAATGATAAAATCAATAAGTTGGTTAGTTTGATAAATAAATATCGTAATGTATTTGCAACGGATATGAGTGAAATTGGACGTACAGAGCTCGTAAAAATGAAAATCGATTTGGATACTAACAATCCTATTGTATGCCGTTATCGCTGCTCCGTTGAATCGATTATTGCGGAAAGATGTAGCATTCAGGTGGTCAGATCAAGAGCAAAAGGCATATCAAAAGATAAAGTCAATTCTCGTATCCCGTCCGGTTATTGCCGCCTATAGTGTCGAGGCTGAGCATCAAGTACATACAGACGCGAGTACAGTGGGTCTAGCTGGTGCATTAATGCAAAAAGAGGGCGACGATTGGAAGCCGGTTAACTATTACAGTCGTGCAACTACCGACAACGAGAAAAAGTTTCATAGCTACGAGCTTGAGGCTCTCGCAGTGGTTGAATCCGTAGAACGATTTAAATATTATATTTATGGCAAACGGGTAAAATTGATCACAGATTGTAATGCACTTAAAACAGTTATGAGTAAACGTGAACTTATACCACGCATAGCAAGGTGGTGGATTCGTATCCAAGAATATGATCTTGAGATTGAACATCGCGCTGGTCAGCGAATGGCTCACGTAGATGCATTGAGCCGTGCACCTGTCGAAGAGTCACGGGACTTGGAAACGGCATCTTTGCGGATTGACAAAATTCAAGTTAGCAACGACGATTGGTTATTTGGAATGCAACTCCAGGATAACTCAATCAAAGAATTGGTAGAAAAGTTACAACAAGGCGATCCTATGGTAAGCAAAGAATTTGTTTTAAATCATGGTAGATTATTCAAAAAAGTAAAGGCGAAGAATCTTTGGGTGGTGCCAAAAGCTTTGCGCTGGCAAATTGTTAACAGTGCACATGATAAAGCAGGACACCTCGGATTGGAGAAAACGATTGCACGAATAAATGAGCATATGTGGTTTGCGCGCATGCGCAATTTTGTTTAGTCGTACTTGAAATCATGCATTGATTGTACGTACAATAAAGTACCTGGGAGTAAACAGGAAGGCGAACTTCATGTTGGAGAAATAGAACTTATACCATTCCGAATTGTACACGTAGATCACCTAGGTCCGTTTCCGAAAAGTTCAAAACGCAATGAACATATTCTCGTTATTATCGATGCTTTTACACGTTTCACCATTGTGCGCGCAGTCAAGAGTACAGCAACTAAACACGTTATCGAGGTATTTAATGAATTAAGTAGTTACGTTGGGATGCCAGGTAGAATCATTTCAGATCGCGGAACGGCATTTACGTCCAAGGATTTTAAGAATTTTTGTAAAGAAAATGACATCCAACAAATTTGTAACGCTGTTCGAACACCAAGGGCAAATGGACTGGTGGAGAGATGTAACAAAACAATACTTTCGATGTTACTGCCTTCGGTTAACAGTGATAAGAAATGGGACGATGCATTACGAGCAATTCAATGGACTATCAACAGCATGCGAAATAAAACTACATCGAGGTCACCTCAGGAGTTATTATTCAGTTTTAAACCACGCGATATTTTGAAAAATAAAATAGTACTTGCGCTACAAAATGATGAATCAACGAATGAGAATTTGATAAAAGATCGTGAAGAGGCAGCTGAACGTATACAGAAGGAACGTTTTAAAAGCAAACAACGCTACAACAAAAACCATAAAACCCCGAAAGTGTATAACGTCGACGATTTGGTAGTGGCTGAATACGAGCCACCTAGTACTGGCAATTCACGCAAACTTGAACCGCGATACAAAGGTCCATTCCAAATATCACGAATTCTTGGTAATGATCGGTATGTCGTACAAGACATAACTGGGGCTCAACGAACTAGAAAGCATTACTCTTCAGTTTACTCAAGTGACAAAATTAAACCATGGTGTGCGCTTCCCGATATTTTTGATGATGACTTAGATAATATCGACGACGAGGATACTGATAATTTACTGGTCACGAATCGAGGTCGATCCGAAGCTGCAGGTATGGCCGAGTTGTAAGGCAATCCAGAAAACCACTTTGTGCTACTTTACTTTACTCTCACTTTTGAATTCACGACAAAGTAGCCAATGGACGACGATTCAAGAAAATATGAAATTATTAAAATGTTTTTTAAATATTTTGCAGTCGAATTTTATTGTACAAAGAAAACAGAATAAATTAGTTGTTTTTCAATTGCGTTCAAATTAATGCGAAGAACCTTTTTCTTTTTCTTAACGGTCGTCCTTACAAGACTCTGCCTGAGCCATCATCATAGCCTTCCGGTTGCTTCATGTATACTTCTTCACGAAGCTCACCATTTAAAAATGCTGTTACCGCATCTAATTGATGCACCGCCAAGTCATATTTCGCTGCCATGGCGAACAAGAATCGCAATGAGTTATACCTAACTACCGGTTAATATATTTCTGAATAATGGACGCAATCAACGTTCGGTTCATACGCTTAGCCACCCCGTTCTGTTCGGGCGTGTAGGGAGCTATTTTTTGATGAACAATGCCACAATCACGCAAAAAATTTAGAAATGGTTCGTTGCAATATTCAGTGCCATTTTCAGTCCTCAGCACTTTTATTTTACGGCCACACTGTGCCTCTACTTCGCTTTTAAATTCCTTAAATTTAGCAAATACATCTGACTTTCGTACAATCGGTATCGCAAATACTTTTCTTGAAAAATCATCAACAAATACAAGTAAAAATTTTGCACCACTGAACGATTTTGTGCTAATTGGACCAAGCACGTCTGAATGTATGATGTCTAACAAATTTTCTGCACGCGTACCAGCTGATTTGTTTATATTTCTGGTTTGTTTGCCTTTACAGCATATAATACACCCTTTGTCACTTGTGCTGCTGTAATTAACACCAAGCGTTGAATTCTGCACTCGTTTCATATTTTCCTTGCAAATGTGTGCCAGCCTACGATGCCAAAGCTCAAAGTTATCAACTGTAGTCATTGCTCTCCCAACTTTATTTTTAACGCAATCCAACTTGTATAAATCGTTGTTCGCAAATGCTTTTGCTATTAAATTGCCTTTCACATCAAAAATTTTACATACATTTTTTTCGAACACCACCTTTTTGTTTTGCTTAGTCATTTGTCGAACTGACAAAAGATTCAACATTTCGAACATTTGTTGGAATTTTCTGTTTGTTGACATTTAACAGTAGGCTAACATCTCCTACGCTGTTAACAGGAACTCGCTCACTGTTAGGTAAGATAACTTCGTTGTGTTCTGCTGCTCGAACTTTTGAAAGCAACTGTTGATCGTTCGTCATATGCGACGTTGCGCCTGAGTCGACGTACCATACACACTTGCCACTCTGAGAATGTAAACATGAATTCGCTAGCAAAGAATTTGAAAACATAGCTGTCTTGCTTTTACTTTCGTTCTCATTTGCTTTTTTCGACTGTATAGATTTACGACACTCTTTACGCATATGGCCTTCCTGACCACAATTAAAACAACGGAACTTTTTACGATTCGAATTTCTGTCATTCTTTTTCGGTTGGAAATTCTTCGAATACAAAGCGTTGTTGGTGGATTCCTTACTACAATCCAATTTGACGTCTTGCAACAACAAATTCTTTACGCTGTCGACGGTTAACTTCGATTTGGAATTTTCCACTGCCATAACAAGAGCTTGATACTCATTAGGCAACCCAGCTAGCAATAAAGATGAAATCACTTCATCACCGACATTTAAACCTGCACTTTGCAATTTTATTGAAGTCATGACCACTTCATTCACATAATCCTGTATGGACTGGAACTGTTCGAGTTTTAACTGCACCAGCTTTTTCAAAAGCTCTACCTTGCGAGTTAAACCACTGTCCTCATATGCTGCCATTATTGAATCCCATGCTTCTTTTGCCGTCTGTGCGAGAAATTACTCGGCTCCACCATGAGCGTAATCTCCGCCAGCGCCCGTTCGTTTGTGTCCCGATCTTTTTCCGATGCATTTTCAGACAAACCTGCTTTGGTGATTTTCCAACAACTTTTCAGCACCAAGTATGACTTTGCATTTCGCCGCGAAACATCAAAATTTTCCCGCCCGCGAAGTTTTTCGAAAGGAAAACTGAGTGTGCCCGTCGCCATTTTAATTAAATTAATATATTTAACTTTAATTTTACTCTATGTGGATAGGCCCATAACCTGTTGTAATAGAGATTTGTACACGCAGTTTCAGAGTAAGATTCGAAATTGAGCTAGAGTGATGGGAGTTTCCCTAGGGAGAGTGCGTTCCTCTACTGCGAGTTCTGGGTATTTTTCGTTAAGAACTAAATTCGCCGGGAAATTCCTGACATAGAGGTCCGACTCCTGTTTGTGCATATCACTGAGGATCTGCTTCTGCTTTTTTGCTTCATACGGTTGTGCTCTCAGGCGCCGTATTTCCTAATAATTCTTACGGAGATGACTCGGAGAAGCCTCTGGTAGGTATAGCCTCATCCATCAGATGTCTGTTGGGATGCCCAGGTTCCTGGGTATTCAACAGAAATTGTTTGTTCATCATTTCATTTCCCTGCCTAATGGGGAGTACTCTCGCCTCATTGTGCAGGTGGTGTTCTGTGGATATAAGAAGACAGCCGGTAGTAGTTAATAGGCAAGAGTTGTTTACGTTGCATACATTTTTGGCTCAGGAGTTTACGGATGCGCCTCCTACGCGCTGTAAAAAAGTGCTTTGATATCGGATGAGTGTAGTTTTTCTTATCACAGACTTTCTGCGGTTTTGGCATTTTGTTACAATATGGTCGATAGTAAACTTATCTGGCATGGAGCTGCACTGGCAAGGTCCGATCAGTGTATTGTTTGTGAAGTGCAATCTTCGAACGTTTTTCTCTTAGATAAGAAATTACACATACAATTTCTTTCAAAAAAATTATAACTCAAAAACCTTGCATCACCAAAACGTTTAGCCCGTGAGCAGTCTTTTGGGTAAAATTTTAACGCAGCATACAATTTAAGAAAGAGACCTATTATTAAATTTGCTATTTCCTCCAAATACCCATTTACCTCTTATCCTTTTCAAACGTCGTTGCATTTATTTAATTACTTCTTTAATTCAAACAGCAAAAGAAAACTTTAGCAAAAGAAAAGTTCAAAAGTGTAAATTTCATGCGCGCTACTTTGAAAACTGCTGCTACATTTCAAGTGACAGATAAGACCAAGCGTCTAGCAAAGACTAAATGACGAACTCAACATTTGTTTGACTCACTGACACCGGCTGTCACAACAATTACGTTAAAGTCGCAAATAATGAGCAGCTGTTGGAATGAAGTGATGCGTTCTAAAATCAAAATACAAAATGATGTGCTTTATTGAGTTACGTATTTTTTGCTACTTATCACTTTATCGAAAAAATGAAAGAGAGAGCCTCGTTTTTATATCTTCCACCTCCTTTTTTCGCATTTGTCTGCTACTAAACACAAATGAACGGCTTTTGAATGCGGAAATGAAGTTGCAAAAGTAGCGTAAAACTCAATCGACTGTAACTTTGCTTATTTTGGCATACAATTTGCACATGCATAATACAAACACACATACACTCACATGCTTAGAACATCATACATAAGTTGGCACTAAGAAGCATCAATACATTGTACATACCAGCCTTGCCGTTTCAACTTCAACTGAGTATTAAATTTTGCTGAGAACTTTGTGGGTTGTCGCCTGCAGGCGATCGTACAAAGTTGCTCCATTATTGTTAATTTAAAATTGCTACAGTCGGTTGTATTAGTATGCGTAATAAGCTGTGCTAGTGTGAGAGACGTAAATAGTTGACATATCACATATCACCAACTCGTTTATTGCACTGCACTGTAAGGCTACGGTTAGGCTTGCATATGGAACAGTTTGGAAACAGACTCATCTAGCTTTTGCTGGGCGCATACTTTTAGGCACCATCACATTAAAAAACGCTTGAGTAGATAATTTGTGTTTTGCGAGTGATCCGACATCACATAAATAAAACGATAAAAACAAAAACGCGTCTTAAAAACCCAAAACTTGAAACTGAATGGTCAGACAAAACGATCGTTAGCTTAAATAGGAAACTTGCTCCTTTCGATCATGCTGAGCCTAATAGACGAAGATGAGACCAGGTGCTTCCCAACCGTACAGGAAATAGATTCGTTTCCTTTATATCAGTAAAAACAGCTACGGAGATATTGCTATGATCGTAAATATAGCGCAGTGTTTTAATAATGCAGTCGTCAGTGTTGCACCTTCCAAACTAAGCCGAAAAGTATACAACCAAAAAGTGACGCAAGAGATCATAAACGTGAGGATAACACCATAGGATACAGAAACACCGGAAGAGGCCTCTTTTTAAGTCAGCAGGTGTGGATGTCTTCGCGGCATACTTAACAGCTTCTGTCGGATAACAGTTTTGAATGGTTGTTATTATGACACAGGTGCATGTCACTTTACGCGGACGACACACCGATCTTTCTAAGACTACCTCGTCCACTTATTTGAATTACATTGTTTTCTATGACTACACCTTCAGCCTAACCCACTGTGCGACCGTAGACCGATGTTTAAACACAAGGAACTACCATAGTTATTTGTACCTTTCCTCAGAAAACGATGGGTCTACGAAGTTTCAATAGCTACAATGCTAGGTGTAGCATGAAACGTGTTCAATTCTCTTTATGAGGACGACGGACCAACCGATTTAAGATTAGCTTGCCCAGTTAAGCGCGTTTAACTGCCTTATACGACTGCATCTTCCTGGCATCGCACTCTTCAGTAGAAAGCTGTGTAAACACAAGCAGGCAGCTACCGCTGTTTTTTGTACTACCTTCAGTAAGCGTTCATTCAGCGATGTCTCGACTGGTACAGTGCCATCTTCCATTTAGACACTCTTCACAAAGCGCGCAACTGTGGAAGGGATGGAGTCCAGAGAGAGATTCAACATACTAACCGCAGTCTCCAAACGCACGTTAAAGAAGGCTTTTCGTTATAGGGAGGATCTATTGCCGCCTATGACGCCGCTCTGCCCCTCTCAGTTGATATCCTGCTACCACCTTCATCTACTACCGCTTAAGTGTGTCTGATCACCGTTTACCTTACGGTAGAAGGAAGCTGTTTGTATATGACTTTACCACATAAATATTATACTTTCATTCAGAGGGGGTTTGTAGAGATTCTCTTGATCATACATTTACCGAATGATACCTCAACTTCAAAGAAAACCCACAGTGTGTTGGCTTACTTTGTGGCTGTTCTTGCAATTTTCTAAAAATGTGTATATTCTACTGATCAAATCACATTAGTGTGCCTCACGTTGGGCGGAAATTCAATCACATCTTTAAGCAAAAATTTGAAGACCACACCGTCTGCCAACGCTACAGATCTACGATCTGTACTGAAAGGTCATACATCAAAAATTTCATATTCTATTGGAAAATCATGGAATCGGATTGTTGTCGAAATCGGATTTGAAACCAATGAATATTGCAGCAATGAATTCAAAATATTTTGATTTGGTGTTTAAATTATATTTCGTTTTCGTCTGAACTGAACTTAACTTCGAAAGTGCAACTTTTTTCCAACCGTATTGATCCAACATTTTTTCTATTTATTCGTATTCTCTTTTAAAAAACCTAGCACTGCAAGATAAATTACAAGTAAGTACGAAATCAACTTACTAATTTACGTTACAATGTGAAATGTGAAAATAGCTTGAAGTCCTTTTACGCCTCACTTCGCATGATATACAAAAAATTTTAGCATTCAAAGCATTGAGTCAGGAAGTTTTTCTTTTATTACATTTTCTAACAAAGTTCTAAAGTATATGAATACAAACATATACACCACAAAAGTAATCAAATATTTACATTTGTATGTAATTGCTATATACTTCCCATTTGTGTTACAGTATTGATTTGAATTAAATTGATCCGCCAATAATCTCAGCTGTCATCATTAGATTTCATTATAAGTATCATTATATAATTATCGCCATAGTTGTGTGAAGTGAGCAATCTTTAAATGTTCTTGTATTAGGATTGCATCAAGTAACTAGTACAGATGGTAGTCAAGAAGCTTACCATATTTAAATCACATGCTCAGTCATCACATCACATCACATCAAATCACTTCACATCACATCACATCAGATGTAGTCAGTTGCTTTTGCTTGCTCTACAGTCATAAGGTGGAGTTCTAGTCTGCAAACTTGTTGCACACATTGAAAAGCAATATTATAAACTCGAAACTTAAAGCATTATAGGAACAACTGAGATGCACCTTAATAAATATTGATCACTTCAAGCTTGAAAACCGATGTTATGTGTCAGGCCAAGAGAGAGAGAGAGTCACTCCAAAAAAGTTTACTCGTCGAAATCCTTACTGAGAAAACAATCGTACTCAGCATAGTTTTGTCTCTTATTTTAGTGACAGCTAGGGCTATCCAAAATATGAAAAATAGTTCTGTGTTTAAAAACACCTGTCCGGCTGCGTTTTGATACATTCATATAAAGGATGTGCTTAAAGTTATATTATATATCATTTGCATTTTCCATGATTTTTTTGCATTGTTTCGGCGCTTAGAACTTGTGTGAGATTTCAAGTTTGTAGCTCAATAAAAATTAATTGAAAAGTTCTCTCCGCCATAAAATAGTAAACAGTGCAGAGAAAATTTTATACACATGTAAAAGGCAGCTAAGAGCACAGAGAGTATTTCATATACATGTACACAGCAATAAAGAGGGCATATGAACTTACACAAACTACAGATATACATGTGTGTAGCCGAAGCCTATATGAGATGCAGAAACGAGAAATAAAGAAGCAGCTAAGAGGTACACAGATGAGAAATAAATAGGCAACTATTCGCGAAAAGTCCAGACCCGAAGAGAAATAGGTGAACGAGGCAAACTGGGAGTATAAAAGCAGCGCAGTCCAAGTGATTGGGAATCACTTTGATTTTAAAACGTTGTAAGTGAAGTGCGCTGGTAATTTAATTGTGAAGTACTACCACCACAGTAGTGTTGTAAATAATGAATATATCGCTATATTGAATATTTAACTTATTTATTCGACAGTTTTGTTTTAACTCGAACAAATATTTCTCTTAGTAAAACCTGTTCAAAAACTATTTCCTTATTTATATTGTTAATAAAATAATGTCAGTAGTGAGTGCCTCACAACTTTTATTCTCTTTCGTGTTGTCACAGAAATGTGACTTATTTCAAATACGGGACCTTTCGCATCTTGCCATTATTCCAGTACCCTTTTAACTTTAAGGTCCTTTGTAGTAAAATAAAGTGGCCAGAGAATACGATATTTGTTGGGAGCTCAAGATTTGTGAAGTGCTAACAATGAGAACGAAAAACACAGACCTTAATAAGCTGTCACATTGTCATTATCGCATTACTGCTAAGCCACAGAAAAACCACCCCATGGTTTAAAGAAAACATGAAACATAATTAGACAAATATTCTAGAGCAGAATTAAAAAAAGCAACTTAAAGGAAATGATGAGTCGAATATGGAGTGGCCACAAGTGTACACTTAGAATGGAAAAAGTGTGTATAAAAAATGTGGCTGTTTGTTTTAGGATGCACAATGAACTTGGTCGCCTGCAAAAAAGCAAAGAGGGGCGCAACTTTTCTTTTGATATATCAACGTAAGTGTGTGATAGCTTACTGTCTGACTTCTGTGGCATCTCTTATTATATGTCAAGCGAAGAAAGCTGTGAAATTAAGGCAAAAACTTAAATTACGGTAGCAAGTTAAGCTTTCTTGTTAAAAAAAAACGTGAGTACTCATGACGGAGTATGTCTAGAAAACAAGTGCTTTAACACAAACTAGAGCTCGCGCAGGGATTGAAGCTAAACCCCAACAGAGGTAACTTTTTCAGAAACAAATAACTCCGGACTATTTGAAAAGAGCTTCGTTGGTTTCGTATCGGTAGCAATCGATTCCTCCAAGAAATTTTTTATTACCGGGTTATTATCAAAAGCGGAATCATCGTTGAGCGGGCTTGTTATCGTCGAATCATTCGCTTCTTATTGGTTTCTTATCGGCTTTTTATCGATCGGTTATAGAACTGTCGTCGATTTTTTTAAGTTCCATCTGTATCTGTTTCATTACAAACCAACCAGTCGTCGATAATAAATCGATAGCATGGTGGAGACTAACTGCTAATAGTCTGATAACAAAACGATAACTTTTCGATGGCTAGTCTATACCTTTTTGATGCTATGCCGGAAACAAATTGGCAACACTCCGATCATTAATAGATAGATTTTCGATAGCAATCGATAACTTTTCGTTATCATATCGACAATAAATTGTGAAATAATAAATAATCGTTAAATTTTCGATAACAAATCGATAAATTTTTGATAGAAAATGAACAACTATTCCAAAATAATCCATAACATTTCGATAACATGCCGGAAATTGGCAAATACTCCGATAAAAAATCTATAATTTATTAATAATATATCGATACATTTTCAACAATAAATCTATAAGTTTTCGATAAAAACCGATAAATCATCGAACTTCGTTATCGAAACCAAGTTTACAACACTTCACTAGCAAGTAAATAACTCGTCTATCTATAAAATACCGATAACAAATCGTTAACTCTCCGATAAAAGATCGTTAATACTTGATAGTCTTATGACTTGTAGTCTTTTCTTTCCTCTCCCCTCATTTCCTTTTCTCCTTTTTTACTTTACTTTCCGTTTCTGTTTCATCTTCCTTACGATTTGCTTTTCCATCTTCGTTAATTCTATTTACTGATTTGCTTTCTGATTGCACTCATATCACCTCTAGTAGGAAAACCGTTCATATATTACGCTAGAGTGTATTGACTAAACTTTCCCCCATAGAGCATATCATTTCCAAAAACTACACAGGGAGGGGGAGGGGTAATGGGGTGGGGGGCGGGGTTACCCCGGACACGGGGTTTCTGAGGGGGCCCGCGATTTAGAAGTACTATGACATTTTTTTAATTCAGGAGAGTCTTTAGTTGTTCCATGTACAATTTTTAAGCCGAATTTCAAAAGCAACGAATATCTGCATTTCATTTTAATATTATAGTGAAGTGTGAAAAATAAAAATCTATATATATATAAGGAAAGGCTAAAATGTGTGTTAGTTGTTCGCCGGTGTTTGAAGAGATGCGTCTGTCGATGTAGTTCAAACGTGGACTCGGGTACCCCTAGAATGTGTTTATATAATATGGATATCAAATGAAAGCTGTTGATGAGTGCTTTAGTACAGAGTAATATATTATACCGCTTGGTGACTAGGGTCTCAACATATAGGCCAAAACGTGGACCTGGATACCCCTAGAATGTGTGGGTAATATGGATATGAAATGAAAGCTGTTGCTGAGAGCTCTAAAGTAATTTTCATTGTGATATTCGATTTAGTCGCATAAACCTGGCAAAACTGATAAATATGCATGCGAAGCCGAAATAGAGACATGAATTAATAATACCCACATACCTATTTACATACGATCTATTCGATTTGCCTGTAATTTGGTATATAAATTTGCCTATATTAGTATTTACGATCCTCTTTTCCGGGAAGTAGACCAGAGACGGACTGGGACTGGGATTAGGACTAGGACTGGGACTGAGACTCAGAGTGAGACTGTGACTGGGACTGTAGCAAAATACATACCACTCTCTGGGACAGGCAATAAGGGACGAAGAAGAATGAGAAGAACGTGAGAGAAGAGAAAAGAGAGAAGGAGAATGAGAAAGAAATAGAATGAGACGAATATGGAGATAGATGAAGCGAAAAAGGCGGAGGGAATTGAATAAAAGGATCAGGAAAAGTGAAGAGGGGTGGGGGGAGGGCAGAGTTAGACTGAAAAAGCTTATTAAAATGTATGCGAATAGGCCAAATTTAGGGCAGAACAACGTCTGCCGGGTCTGCTAATTTAAAATATAAAAACTTTTCAAAATGGAATGAGCTTTAACTTATATGATTGCCGAGATCTAGTTTCGATTAGCCTAAAATATATTGCTTCCGTGTGCCATGGCTATAGGAAGCTCTTCATCGATTTGCTTGCTGAATCCAACATGCATAGGGTACATGATAGCAGCCTGATAGCACCATGATTGTATTACATTTCCGTTTGATAAATATTATAATTGTTTTCTTCTTGAGGCACATTTTATCAACTGTTTGCTTAGATGGAGCTTCATGGCCGAGAAATTAGAAGGCAAAGTTAAATTTTCCTTTTTCTCTCTTACGCGTTTCGAGGCTATACGTCTTCTGAGCACAACTACGTATGTGTTAACGCCCAAGATCGTCAAGGTAATTGTAATTGTAGTTGTAAATGTGAATGTTCTCTTTGAGATCCAGTGTTTTATCAATGACATATAACAAGGTGTCTATGGCAGTTTCAGGTCAATCGATCTTCAGATTTAATTACTAATTAATCAAAATTGTTGCAGTTGTTTAGAACTTGATCTTCTGATCCAGGTGATTCTTGGTGTTTGAGTGTGGATTAATCGCAGCCATCAGCCATCTCAGTCATCAACAGCTCGACTTAAGATACCACCCCAATGATGACGGAACAGCCGTAATAAAAATCATTCGGGACTAAGATAACTCGGCAAAAAATTCTAAAAATTTCCTAATAGTGTTAAGAAGTTAAACGTGTTGGCCTTCCACGCGAAAAATTTAAATGTGTTAGTTTTCCAGGCAAACAATTGAAACGTCCTAGTCTTCCACGCGAACAAGTAAAACTTTGGAATTCATATTAATTTTAACTGAGTTGGCAGGCATACAGCTTTTGACTCACTAAACTTATTTTCATTATTATTTTCTTGTATCTTATACAATTTTTCTCATTCTGGTTTTCTTTTTTGAAGGAAACTCATATTCTTCGCATTCATTGGCAGAGAAATTGAAACCACTTTTCTTTTTGCGCATTTACATGAAGGAGGAAGCCAACTGCGGAATTCTGAACAGCAAAGTTGTAGACTGCTTATACACACACACACATTTGCAAATGACACATGCAAACAAACATACATGGATGCATACATATGCACGTGCTCATATTTCTAAGCGAGCTCATAGTAGGAGCATTCATTGGTGCATCTCATTTTTCCACTACACTATCGTTGTCTGCTTCACTTAACTCAGCTTAACGTAATTTCTCCCTCTGCTGTTGTCAGCATTATTGCTTAAAACGAAAAGAAGATACTAAAATACAAAATAAAAAACTTGTTTTTATGACACACGGTGCACATTAATTTGAAACCTCGCTTCCTCAAAAATTGCATTTAAAAGCGCTGAAAGTGAAAGGAATTTAAGCACAAACGATTTCACATATTCGCTACAATTTCCTAACAATCAATGTATGATTATTTTTCATTAAATTTTCTGCTTAAGTACGCATTTCACTTTTGGAATACTCTGCAAATTAACGGAAAATTAATTCGTTGCAAAGCGCGCCAGTTTAACTAAGACTTTACAGAAATTTGCTTAAAAAACATATTTGATTCTTTTTAGTTGTAATTTAAATATTATAGCAAGTATAGATGTTCATGATTTTACGTAATTTCCAATTATTTGCAGCGATGTGATATCATAGTATAAAGTGATACCCTGGTAAGTGATATTATGGTGTATGATGTGTGGAGTGCGATGTGATGTGATGTAATGTTGTTATGGACAGGTAAATTTAATGACGCGACGTGATATGACAAAATTTACATGAAGCGATAATAATCATAATTTTATGATTATGTGATGCTAAGAAAAGCGGTTAACATATAGAGAGGGCTATGATCTGACATGATTTGATATGATGTTGTGACAGCATTTGGTGTTATAAAAGAGGTGATGCGATTTCATATCATGTTAATCTATGAAAAGTGGCCAATGAAAAAGGGGTATGCTGTGATGTGCTTTGATTCCATGTTGTGGGGTCCGAGTTGGTATGCGATTTCATGTCATTATAAGTTATGAAAATCGGTTAATATAGACTCTATATTATAGACAGATGGATATGATGTGATGCATTTGATGTCCTAAATGAGGTATGATGTGATACGATTTCATATCATATTAAGTTATGAGCGGCAGTTAACAAAGAGCGAGAGAGAGGACTATGATCTGACATGATTTGATATGCTGTTGTGACAACATTTGGTGTGATATAACGGGTGATGTGATTCCATATCATGTTAACTTATGAAAAGTGGTTACCAATGAGAGAGGGCCGTGATGTAATGCGCTATGATTTTATGTTGTGGGGTCTGAGTTGGTATGCGATTTCATATTATGTTAAGTTATGTAAGGTTAAAGGGCGAGTTAAGCTTCCTTAACCCTAACGCAATAGTCGTAACCATACCCATATCCATATCCATCTCCAATGTGATCGATTAATGGTGCCTTAACCTAAAAATCGTGAAGATTACAAACATATTCCACAAAAAATAAGCCTCTTAATCATAACATATCTAAAACAATGAATAAAATCTACAAAAGGTTATTGAATTCACAAACTCAAATATATTTAAGTTATGGATATGGCGGAAAACCAAAAACCAATTGGTTGGTTATGGTAGGTTATGGCGTTAGCGTTATGGTATGGCACCATTACTATTAATTACATTGATTTCCATAAGGTAGGTTCGATTATCTGTTTTATCTGGTTATGGTTATAAGTCACCATTAATTAGCTCTTTAAGGTGTTAACATAGAGAGATGGCTATGATGTGATGCAATTGATGTCCTAAATGAGGTCTGATGTGATGCGATATCATATCATATTAAGTTAGTGAGCGGCAGTTAACATAGAAGAGAGAGACATGATTCGATATTATGTTTTAACAGCATTTGATGGCCTAAAGACGGTCTGATGTGATACAATTTCATAGCATTTAAAGTTATGAAAGGCGGTTTACATAGAGAGAGCGATGACATTCAATTGGACGTGGTGAAAGCACTTGATGTTTTAAAGGTGGTCTAATGTAATGCGATTTCATATCATGTTAAGTGATAAAAAGTAGATAACAAAGAGAGAGGGTTACTATGTGGTATGATATGATGCTGTGACAGCATTTATTGTTGTCTTAAAAGGGTCTGATGTGATGCGGCTTCATATCATATTAAGTTGTGATAGGTGGTTAACAGAAATTCTATTAAATGCAGTTTACAGAGATGTTTTCTGAAGAGAGCATTCCTTGTGATTCGATATGATGTGATCTTATGAAAAGCTGTTAAGAGAAATGAACACATAGATTTGAGAATTCAATTTCCTATAAAGCACATGATGTGATATTATGAAAGATGCCATAAGCAGATGTAATATGAGGACAAGGTTTATTGTCCTTAAAATGGTATGAAGTGATTTGATATGATATAAGTAATTTAGAGTGAAATCGTATGACGTGCTACGTTCTATGACTTTCATTTCACTCGGCGTTCACTTTTTACTCAGCATTATAATCGATACATGCACTCAACTGAATCTCTAAGGGAATGAGGGGTTTCGCAGGTTAAAAAGAGCTGTTATGTGTTACTAAAAAGTGACACTGTCTTATGTGATATGACGTTCATAATGTGAAACGCTTTGTGGTGATATAATAAGATGTGCCAGGAAGCGCTGTGATAGAAGTGCGTTATCTGAATACTGAATTCGTTTGATGCTGCGTTACAAACGATGTGACATTAGTGGAATTTTGGTATGTATGTTATTAGATTACATTATGTTGGATAGGTGACATAACTCAAACCAGTTTATCTTACATAAGATCTGATGCATACCAGCGGATGATATCGCTGCGGCTACCGTGGTGTGGGAGTAACGTGCTTCGCCTATCACACCGAAGATCCGTGGTTCACGCCCTCAGCAAAGCAACATCAACATTTTAGAAACAAGTTTTTTCAATTATAAGAAAATTTTTCTAAGCGGATTCGGCAGTGATCGGCAAGCACTCCGAGTGTATTTCTGCCATGAAAAGCTCTCAGTGAAAACTCATCTGGCTCAGAGTCGGCACAAAACAAGTTAGTCCCGTCCCGCCAATTTGCAGAAGGTTATCGCGCCTTACATTTATTAATATCACTTCATAATATCTGTATAATATATCGTCGGCCTAGAAGTATAAATCTTCTAAGTACCATTTTTGTTAAAAAAGGCTTTTAAATATAGCTTAGTAGACTAGAAGAAGATCAATCAGGCAACACAATAACAGCATGGCTAATAACGAAGTAAGCCAGCTTTGGTTAAGGTGACTTTCTGCCTTTCTGTGAATTCAATGAAAATTATAATAGTTTCTTGGCTGCCTTTTAAAAGTCCTATGATATCGCTGAGCAAGTTTACACTGTAAGCAGAGAATTTTATATTGAAGAAGTTCTTTCCATGTCAGCTTATGACTTTGGATTATATTATTGGATAATATCATATCATACTTTTATTGTCACATCAAATCACGTTAGAAGATACCTTTGATAAAAACTGCGATGTGTTGCTTTATTTAGATATATTGCAATTTAACACGTGCCTATATAGACATTTATATATTGACATATGAATTTAGAACATATTTTGGTTTAAGAAATTGCAACATTAGTGCTATTCTTTAGTGCGTGAGTTCTGAGGCTCCTGAAATTGTCTAATTTACTCACAGTTCCCGGTAACGAAGTGGCCTTACAGTTAGGTGTTTCAATAACGAGTTGCTGCAATGCGTTTGCTCAACCAAACATTTCTACTTGCTTTACATGCTTTTCAGCATCGTAACTCTTGTCCCTTAGTATCTCCGTTGCGAAAGAGTTTGGCTTGTGTCTAACATCAGTTCAGTATGCCATCGCGTATGAGCAACGTTTTGAACTTGCAACGTTATGCATTGCGTGCTATTCTGTACAATTATGTGAAAAACTGCAAATTACTTAGTAAGCATTCAACTTGTATATTATGTAGTAATTCATATAATTATCATAATTAATATTCTAATGCCTGTAGCAATATCACACAATCGTACGTACTATAACTATAAATATTAATCTGTTTTACTCAGCTTTCATCTTCTTACGATTGATGCAAGAATATCATATATATAAACTGTCAGACCAATTCTAAATATTCTCGCGGAATTTTGTTCTCGCGGATTTTTTATTCACGCGGAAAAATTCCTACAATTCTTTTCTCCTAGGGAGAAGAATAATTGGGGAATAGGAATTTCGAATTTTCGAAGTCAGCTGTTTTGTCAATTGAAATTTCGTTGCGCATTTCTTATTTTGTTTAAAAAATTGTAAAGTTTAACTATTGTTGCCAATTTGTTTGAAATTAAGAAATAAGGTATAAACAATGCACATTATTGCATTTCACGTGATATTCACTGAAATGAGTAATGAATTGGTGCCACAGCAACATCAACAGAGGAGCATAAGAAGAAGACCGGCGGGATAACACAAATCCGCCGGAGTTGCCTGCATGCATTCTGCAAAGCAATTTTCTGGCGACCAAGTCGAGTTGAGTTCCCCTTTCGCCATATGCCAAAATCTATTTAAGCCTTCTTAAAAAATCCTTGCCCAATTTCTGGATGGCTGCATCAAATATGCGCAGATCTCTTCCGTTGCTTATTATATACTTTTCGACTTAAAATAAAGAATACTGTGGTTGTTGTTGTTGTTGTATTAACAGTGAGAAAATTTTGGTAGAATATAAATACATATTTTAGTACAAATTTGTACAAATAACTGTTCTTTCTTAAAATAACCAATTTCCTTTAAAACTATTTTGATGCATTCCCTTTAATTTAACTAGTGAAAAAACTCCTAAAAAATGGCAGAGAAATCTCTCTCTCCCTCACATTCATAATACCTACTTTTCTCCCATAACCGGTTTCCGCTTTTTCGAACATTGTTCAGAATATGAGGAAAGGGAGAAGTGAAAAAACTCACAAGTAATTTTTATTTAGAATACGAGGAATGGGAGAAGGGAAAAAACTCGCACGGAATTTTCGTTTAGAATTGGGCTGTATATGTATATGAAAGGACCGTTTGTTTTACATATAACAAAACAATTTTGATTTTGATGTGTCTTAAAATCTTATCAAATTTCTATTGTTTAGTCCTAAGTACATAACTTAGATTTTGATGACTTTTTAATTATAACTGCAGGCATTTTCAATATCTTATTAAATTACACTTTTCAAATGATCAAATAATTGCAAAGCTTTTCTTGATTGCAGCATACATGTCAGCCATATCAAAATATGTACACGTTTTTATATACTCTTTGATAAATAAGAGAGATTTATGGCAGTGAAGTTTGTAAGAATTTCTGGTAGGTACAGCTGCGTGGACGAATATAACAGTTGTTGTTGTTGCGATAAAAACACCCTCCGAAAGTTTTATTGAGTGTCGATAGTCCTTTCCCGTAAATAGATCGTGTACGTTCTGGTAACAATCACATTTAAGGTACTAACACGACCACCTCGAGAGCGATTTAATGTGACCACTCTGAAACTTCTAGGTTACTCGCCCTCATCGCCTACGTCCTTGAGGAACTTAGGGTCGCCGAAGCGTCGGCGGCTAGAGAAACAGGAATCGTCATAGGTAGCTGAGGTTGACAGTTTGGCTGGAGAAGCCATTAGAAGCGCTACGTAATGCCTAGAATGATTTTAGTATTTTAGTCGCCTTTACAACAGGCATACTTGCCACGGGTATATTCTAAGCCCGCTGGGAGTCTTACTGTGTTAAAGTTGTTTCAACAATTTAATACGTATTGATGTTTTATCGTTATCTGTCTGATAACATACCGACGATTCGTCTATAACATGCCGATAACAATTGTTAGCCTTTCGTTAACAAATCAATAAGTTATCAATAAAAAATCGAAAACTTTTTGATAAAATATCGATAATAAAGCGATAAGTTCTTGATATCTCGTCGTTACCTTTTCGATACATCTTTGATAACTTAGCAAAGCTTTTCGATAAAAATTTTAAAATTTTTTGTTAAAAAATCAATAAAAGGTAACAAATGGGTTAAACTTAGCTAACTTTTCGATAAGATATTGATACATTTTCAATAAATAATCGAAAACTTTTTGATGAAAAATCGATAAAAAATCGATTAATAAGCGAAAAAACACCAAAAACACATCGATATCCTTAATTATCGAAGGCATTGTATAAGATTTTGATAATGAAACGATAACTCGTCTGTACATCGATGCCTTCTACCTTCAACAAAGCAATAACCCAAAATGGATAACACAACCATAACGATAACAGACCGATAATTCATTGATTGTTACAAATTGAAAACACACCGTCCGCTTTCGGTTGGTTCTGGCTTCGGTTTTGACTTCCAATCTTTCTTTTCCCTTCTTTTCCTTTCTTTCCTTTCCTTTCCTTTCCTTTCCTTTCCTTTCCTTTCCTTTCCTTTCCTTTCCTTTCCTCTCCTTTCCTTTCCCTTCCTTTCTTTTATTTTCCTTTCTTTTACTTTCCTTTCCTTTCTTTTCCTTTTTTTCCTTTCCTTTCCTTTCCTTTCTTTTCCTTTTCTTTCCTTTCCTTTCCTTTCCTTTTCTTTTCTTTTCTTTCCTTTTCTTTCCTTTCCTTTCAAGCCAAAATTTCTTTAATAATGAAATTTTTATTTTTAAATTTATCAAGTGCCTTCAAGTAGCTCAAGTTTAATATGAACTTGTTTATATCATTTTCGCGTGTGCCCTGACAACCAATGATCTTCATTCATCCCCCACTTACCCATACAAGAGTTCATCGTACACAATTTTACTACGCACATATGCGTTCATAACTTTGTTGATTATTTTGTTCGTCCGTTTTAGTTTTGTCACACAATGTTACATGCAACATATGCTAATGAGCAAGTTTTGGCTAGTGACTCGCTTGTGTGCAACAGTTGACTTTTGTTGCTGTACGTTTCAGAATTTAAATCAACAACATTCAATTTGATTAGCCACATGCTAACACTCTAAGTAGTTACATAAAAAATGTTGCTCTGTTTCATTGCAGCTTATTTCCATTTTAGTTGAACACTAATAAAACAGCAACAAATATATTAAGTATTGCAAGTAATATCGTTAAGTGCGACGAGTGATATGTTGAGTGTTGATGCATTAAATTAATTATCACTTTGCGGAGCCATGTACATATATGCTGTAATTCACACTTTGATAAATTGGGTATTAATATTTTGTGAGTAAGATCTATATATATGCTTATGTAATATAAGAGGAACTATCTGGCAACTAGCTTTAATAGCGAAAATCACTAGCAAATCACTCTTGCCAAGAATTGCAACATTGCATTTTTTTAGCGAACAAAGATCACGGTCTTCAAGTTTTTTATCACAACTGCCTCCATTCAAGGTTTCGAATCATGAAACGGTTCCAGAGAAGGCCATCTTGCAGTTCTCCTGAAGCTTTACAGCCCTTTTTGTGATGTCTGTGGCATACATAGAAGGAAGTTAACTGGTAGGCTCTATAAGCTTTACGCAGATTTAAACGTAGTTCTACAAACACTAACACAAAACTGTCGCTCGCTTGCTTATGTTATACTAATGTAAAAAATTCGCAGAGGAAGTGACATACCTGCACTGAGTGGTATGAAGGAAGTTGGGATAGATTTGGTATCTATTGACCTGCTAAATTGATCCGCGACTTGAAGCTTGGACATTTCGTATAAGCCAACACACTACCTCCACATTACTTACAGTGGCCATTTATTTGACTAATTTTTGTTTTCTTGAAAGGGGAAATGCTTTATGGATAAATTTTAAGCTTCGATACTAAATGAGCTATTTGCAAATTATATCCATCTAATGACGCTTTCCCCATGTATTTTCCAATATGACAGGAAAAATTATTTCAGTGACAAATTTTGTTCAGCTCCACGATTTTCGTGTTGCTTGCCACATAACCCTTCACTGCTGGCCATAAATACAAAGCAAATGGAAAGCAGACCGCGCGTAATCACTACACCGTCTTATCCATACTTTTGGTATCGATGTGTAAAATCTTAAAACTCGCTGCTCAGCATATCCTCCCGCCTTTTAGAGCTTTCTAGCGTGCATAAATAAAAGTTAAATGTAAGGCGCGATAATCTCCGAAGGGACTTCCTGCAAGGCAAATGAGTTTTCACTGAGAAGCTGTTGACGGAAGAAGTTCACGCGGAGTATTTGCCGAGGGACGACCCTTGTTTTTAAAATTTTGATGTTGCTTTTCCCAGGGCGTGAACCCAGGATTTTCAGTGTGGTGCGGATCATGCTATCACCAAACCACAGCGGCCGCCAGTATAGTGAGTTGAAATACCTCGGTAGCTTTTATACTACTTTTTTAGGTTAACTAGAGATCCTTCGGAAGTTGAAGTTCAATCACCACAAAGTAAGTTTATCACAAAGAAATAAATTCGGACTTTATGAGAAGTGCTTTGTCGGCTTTTAATCATTAGCAACTCCTACCGACAAATTGTTGTTTTATCATCGGCTTATTATTTATTTATTTATTTAATTTATTTAATTATTTAAAGTCAACTAACAAGAGTGGTCGACTAACAAAATACAAAGGAAATTAACATAAAAAATCATAGCGTAAAAATATATACAAGTATAGAATTAAAAATGGAATAAATTAAAAATTTACAATTTCTTTTAACATTGAACAAGAACTAAAATTAAACTATCATTACAAATTAAACAAATAAACTTTAAGATATCAGTTGAGACTGAAAAGTATACCATTGCGTAAGGCAACAAACGAACATTCGATACTAATGCAATTATACAAGTCGTTATAGTACGAGCACCAAACACGTATAGGATCATTTTTGCCAAAATTTCTACGACACAGGGGTAAATGGAAGGGCACGTAGTGTCTGGACGTCCTAGCAGGAACTGCAAAGCTCAATCGACTTAGCAGCTCAGAGGAGTCAACCTCACCTAGAATTAGCTTATGCAGAAACATTACCCCGAGTAATATTCTACGATTTTCCAGAGTTGGCAAATTAATGAGAAGAAGTCTACTTCTATAAGACGGAAGATGAAGATTTGAATCCCAGTTAAAGGCCCGTAGAGCAAAAATTTAAAATTGTTTCTGCACAGACTCAATACGCTTTATATGAGTAATATATAATGGACACCAAACACACGAGCAATACTCAAGTATTGGGCGGACCAGCGAAGTGTAGAGGACTTTGGTCAGATACGGATCCTTGAACTCCTTAGCACAGCGTTTAACAAAACCAAGGGTACCCTTTGCTTTATTAGTAATAGCTGAAATATGTGAGTTGAAGCTCAGTTTCGAGTCAAACAGAACCCCTAAATCGTTAATCGAAGATATACGCTCCATAAGAGTGCCATAAAGTGCATAAGAAGACAGGACAGGCTTCACGCGATGAAATGTCATGAACTTACATTTGGAACAGTTTAGAACTAATGCATTTATTGTACACCAACGTTGAAATGAGTTCAAGTCAACCTGAAGTAGATTTGAGCGAGTTAACTCCGAAGGCAAGCATGTATAGCAAATTTTTACATCATCGGCATACATTAGAGCTCGTGAATGATTCAAAATCTGTGGCAGATCATTTATAAAAAGAGTAAAAAGCAATGGGCCTAAATGACTGCCCTGAGGTATACCAGAGGTAACATGAATTGATTTTGAAATAATATTTTTATAAAGCACCTTTTGGGTTCTATTAGAAAGATAGCTTGAGAGTCATGAAGTCAGACTCTTCGGAAAGCCCAGTAAATCAAGCTTCAGAATCAGAAGTTCGTGATTCACTGAATCAAAAGCTTTACTAAAATCCGTATAAATCACATCTGTTTGCTTGCAAGCCAAAAAACCATCCCGAACTAAAGAGGTAAACTCAAGTAGGTTTGTGGTGGTTGACCTACATCTCACAAACCCATGCTGAAAGGGTGATAATATAGAAGTACACGAATGTTGAAGCTGACAGGTAATTATTTGTTCAAAAGTTTTAGGAATAGCTGAAAGCTTAGCAATTCCCCTATAATTCTCAATATTAGATCTACTACCTTTCTTGTGCAGAGGTATGATAAATGACTGTTTCCAAATTGATGGAAATGACGCCGATTGCAAAGATAAATTGAACAATTTTACGATCAGTTCTGTTAAGTTCACAGCACAGAACTTAAGCATACAGCCAGGAATACCATCGGGCCCTGGAGAAAAAATCGGTTTCAGAGCTAAAAAACTCTGAAGTACAGTGGCACTATCAATGACTGGATTGAGAATACAGTTAGAACTAACTATCTCGAACGGATAACTACCAGTTTGGGTACAGGTTGACGAATAGGTCGATTTGAAAAAGTCTGCGAATAAGTCGGCAATATCATGGCCAAGGCTAGCATTCTCGCCACCCAAAGACAAAGATGATGGAAATCCCGAAGATCTGCGCTTTGAATTAACAAGCCCGTAAAATTTTTTAGGATTGTTAAAAAACTCAATTTTGCATCTTGTTAAATACGACTTGTAGCAGTTTTGATTCAGGCGTTGGAAATTGGAACGGGCAACTAAATATTTAGAAAAATCTTCAGAAGAACCAGATCTTTTAAAACGCTTATAGAGCCTCGATTTAATATTGTTCAAGTTAGCAAGTTGCCTCGAGAACCAAGGTGGTTTACTACTCTTAGCCTTAACAAAATGAACCGGAACGCAACGATTAATAAAGTCACTTAGGTAACTATAAAAAATAGACGTGGCAGCCTCAACATCAGTGCAAGCATAAAGGTCAGACCAATCGTGGGAAGCTAACAGTTGATTAAGCAAATCAAAGTTAGCCTTTTTAAAACATCTCGAACGAGAACGACATAACACTTCCATGAAATTAATCGTAGGCAGTAAATTGTTCAGTGTAACCTCAAGTGTAGGGTGCAAGGGATCTTCAGGCAGGGATAAGGCAGGGATTCGACTGAGACCAGTACCTATTGAACTATCACCAAAAACTAAATCTAACAACTTATTTTTAGAGTTCACCACGTTATTAATCTGAACTAGCGGCAATTCCATAAGCGAACCAATGAAATCATGCTGAGTAACAGGAGTCAAAAAGTTTGAATCATCGTTGCCAATCCAACTAACGTATGGTAAATTAAAGTCCCCAAGAACCACTAGGCGATCGTTATCACGCAAACGAGAATGTAGGCTGTGGATAACTGCTTTATGGCAATCATAAACGTACATATCTGACCGAGGCGGTATGTAGGAACAAGAAATATATAATAAAAAATTCGGGAAAAAGAGCTTTACAGCTATGAATTCAATGTCAAGCGCGTCCTCAAAGCTCAACAATTCAGTAGAAATACTGGGCAATACAGCTATCAGGACACCACCTGCTCTCGATTGACGATCACACCGAAAAACAACATAGTCATTTGAAAATAACTCTGAATTTAAATTATCAGGTTTTAGCCAAGTCTCTGTGAAAGCAATCACTTCCGCAGTAAAAGTAAAACTGTTAAGGTAAAATGCATTTAATTTAGAACGCAAACCACGAACATTCTGATAGTGAATAGTTACTTTTGAATCGTATTTGCAGGGCTGGTAATCAAGTTTTTTGAAACTATACGTGCGCGAGGCTCAACCTTCGACTTTGTGGTGTACAAATGTACCACCGAATGTATAGGCCAAAAAGATTTGTCAAGAACCATATCAAAATATACATCTGGAACTGATATTTTAAATGAAGAAAAATCCCTCACATACTTAAAAACAAATTTATGTGCACTAATGTTAATAGAACCTGTACTATTAATCTTAGCTAAGATAAAATTAACGACATCAGACTCCGTCAGAGATGGATGCAATCTTGATACGAAAATTGCCCGTCGGGGCGGCACGGCAGTAACGATAGCAAATTTTCATAGCCGAGTTGTCGGTTTGTCATCTGATTGTTATTATAACGTCAACGGCTTCTTACTGATTTCTCAACGGATTGTCATCGACGTTTTGCAGTAGTTATATTGATTTTATTTTGAAATTGCTTTAACAAATCGATGCGTGATCGATACAAAATTCATGATACGCATATAACAAGTTGGTAACAATTCAATAAGGAATCGATAACTTTTCGATAACAAATAGATAGACATTGGATAGTAAATCGATTAATTTTGGGAAAGAAATCCATTATCTTTCGATTAAAAATTTACAAGGCTGCAATGAACAAATAGAGGCAAGCCGACACCAAATCGATAACTTTTTGATAACAAATCGGTAATTTGTTGAGATAATAGCAAAAACTTATCGATAACAACCCAATAATTTTTTGACAACAGATTTGTAATTTTTTGATAATTAATGTATTATTTTTCGAAAGTAAATGGACACATTTTTGATAATAAATTGATGGCTCATCTACAAAAAGTCGGTAGCTCATTGTTAATAGAAAATTGAAAAAGCTGTAATAGGAAATCGAAAGCTCGTCCATACCTCGTCTATAACATACCTATAACAAACCCATAGCAAAGATGTCCACCCAACAACTACCTCCGTGGATTGCATAGTTTAGACCGCCTTAGTAGCTATATAAAGTTAAAATAGGTATTGTATATCCAAATTCGATACGCGCAACAGCCCAGTGATGATATACACATCCATGCATACATTGCATACTGTTGAAGCCAAAAGGCTTGCAATAGTTGGGAATCACTGGACATTTCTCGATGCAGCCGTATGCTGCAAAACTACTCGTGCCGGGAAATGCACCGGTGAGAATTTGCGAAGGCAGTGAGAACAAATTGATGTACGACTTGAGAAGACAGTCTTTGGCTATCCACCAACCGCTGCGCTTCCAGTCGTCATCAACATTACAAGGTATTTTTCTTCCTTTCATTATTTTACTTTTTACCTTTATTTAATTATTGTATATATTTGCATAAATTCATATATATCCTTCTATATATGTAGTTTACCTCTCATTTTTATGCAAATAAACAATCCTTGAATTATATTCTAATTCATTGTTCTTTTTTCTTTGTGGTTCGCTGCTTGATCAACTCGTCCAATTCGTGAGTTCGTACCGGCGCTTTCTCTAAATTAAATGAAAAAAAGTGGAGCCACGCCTATTTTGATTCTTTCTTTTTTTTTGTAATTTGTTGCACCATATCATTACTGGCGTTGAATGTTGACATAATTTACTTATATACTGTAAATGTAGAATGTTTTTGGCCGTCAATATAAAATATTTTAAAATTTTATTGAGCTCAAGGCCGGTTCTAAATAAAACAAATAAATATGTTTTTGTTTTAATTTATTTTCACTCAATATTTCGAATTCAGTCTGAATTCATCATCAGGAGCTAGAAATACACAAAACGAAAAAAGCTCTTTTTTTATACATGTTAATAATATTCATTGATATGGCAACGCTAATATTGTGCTCGTTAGTCTCTAAGCCCGTTATATACTTGATATATGAATACATACATGATATTTTTTCACATCTTTGTATTTAGTCGCATTATATTCATTAAACGTAATACATTAAACTAAAGCCCGTGTCGTTAATATTTCTCTTGGTGTTCCTCCAACATTGGTTATGGGCCCAGAGACACGTGTAAAATCGAAATATTAACGCGAATCGAAAAATTACATTTGCAAAGGCAAATTAAAGAAAGTTAAAGTTTTTTATGCACAATGAATGCGACGGGTGTGCTGCAAATCGAGAAGTTGGATGGCCAGAACTACGACAGTTGGAGTGTGCAAATGAAGAGCATACTTATACATGCGGATCTATGGAAAGTGGTGGTCGGTAGACTTGTGAAAACTGCAGCGACTGCAGAAAAGTGGGATGAGCTCGATGAAAAGGCTTTGGCAACATTAAATCTAGGAGTGAAGTCGACGCAGCTTATGCATATTAAGAAATGCAAAACGTCAATGGAAGCATGGGTAACGTTAAAAAAATTTTATAAAGCAGCTGGGCCTGTTCGTAAAGTTTCGCTTTACAAAAAACTAATGAACATGCAAATGAATGAAGGTGAGGACATGCAAAAGCATCTAAATGAATTTAGCAACGTAGCAGACAAATTGGCAGAAATGGATACATCACTTCCAGATGAATTGTTGGTAATTATGTTTTTGTCCAGTTTGCCTAAAAGCTTTGATCATTGTGTGATAGCTATGGAAACGAGAGACAGTCTTCCCAATTTTAGTTTTGTGACCTCTAAAGTCATTGAGGAAGGTGAACGTAAACGAGAAAAATCAGGTGATTCTAGCGGCATTCAAGTATATGCACAGGTACATACAAATAAAAGCAGCAACAACATACAACACGAAAACAACAAAGGCAAAAAAGATTTGAAGTGCTTTACTTGCGAGCGTACAGGCCATTTCGCGGCAAAATGCCGATATAAAGAAAATAAAAAAGACCTTCACAGAGAGCAAAAGTCATTTACAATGTTAGCAGCAACAAATACATCGGTCATCAATTGTAATACTTGGTGCGTGGATAGTGGAGCTACAGCACATATGAGCAGCGATCGGGCGATGTTCACGAAATTTGAAGAACATACAGAGAGAGTAAGACTGGCTGGTGGTAAATATATATATTCGGAAGGAATAGGTGAAGTGGAGATAAAAACTGCCGAGGGTGATATATTATTAAAAGATGTTTTGTACATACCTGGCATGGGAGGTAATTTTGTATCAGTAAGCAAAGCTGTACAAAAGGGGTTTCGTGTTAAATTTTCGCAAATGCAAGCAGTCGTTTATGACAAGTATGGCCAATCAATATTAAAAGCAAGACAAAGCGGTGGTCTATTTATAATTGATGATATAAAAAATAAGTGTTTTAGTTTAAATAGTAGCGATTGTGTACAATGGCACGCAAGATATGGGAATTTAAATTATGCAAGCTTACAAGAGCTAGCCTCAAAGAAGATGGTTCTTGGGTTAGAAAACATGAAATTCATAAAAGGTGAAAGTTGTATAGCATGTATGAAATGTATAATCACTACACAACCGTTTCCACATAATTCTACCGAGCGCGCTAAAGATTTGCTCGATATTATTCATACGGATGTTTGTGGCCCCTTTAGAACTAATTCGTTGGGTGGTGCTAGGTACTTCGTAACGTTCATTGACGACAAATCTCGCAGAATATTTATATATTTTATTAAGACCAAAGATGAAGTTTATGAAAAATTCATTGTATTTAAAAACTTAGTCGAAAGTCAAACTGGGAAGAAGATAAAGATAGTGCGAAGCGACAACGGTTTGGAGTACGTGAATAAGAATTTTGAGAACTTGTTTAAGCACTGTGGTATAAAAAGGCAGCTCACCGTTCCATATTCCCCACAGCAAAATGGGGTGGCGGAGCGGATGAACAGAACAATTGTTGAGATGGCGAGAATGATGATGACGTATGCGAATGCTTCTGAAATGCTATGGGCAGAAGCGATGGCAACAGCAGTGTATATAAGAAACCGTTCGCCAACGAAAGCGTTGAGCTACATGACACCGTACGAGGTGTGGACGGGTAGAAAGCCATTGGTAAGTCACTGAAGAGTATTTGGTTCGACAGCGGTTTGCTTGGATAAGACTGAGAAAAACAAATTACTGGCCAAAGGCAAAGAATATAAGATGGTAAGCTACTCACTTACGGCGAAAGCCTATCGGCTATACGACCAGCAGGGTCGAAGAATAATCGAGGCACGCGATGTTAGGTTCGCTGAATTAGTAAACAATAATGATAATTCTGCCATAGATTTGGTGGACGATATACAACCATACGTATTTAATAATGATTCAGAAGAGCAAGATGATGAGGGCCTTACAAATCAAAAGCGTGCTCGCGAGGATGATGATGAATGTGTTAGAATGCAAAAGCGTGGTCGCGAAAATTGTGAGTTTGATAATAATGACGAAATTGTAGTTCAGGAGGAGCCGCATACATGCTGTGGTCGTGGCAGGCCTAAGTTATAACGCACTGGTTTGCGCGGTAGGCCAAAGAAAATAAGAAGCTGTTTAAATGTTTTGAAATGTTCAAACGTTATTGATATTCCGCAGTCTGTTGAGGAAGCACTTAGCAGTAAGCACGCTTCGGAGTGGGCAGATACGATGCAAAAAGAATACGCTGCATTAATTAAAAATGAAACCTGGAAGGCTGAGAGTTTGCCAAACGGCCATCGCGCTATTGGTAGCAGATGGGTTTTTAGCGTTAAACGGCGCGATGATGGTAGCTTAGAAAAATTTAAATGCAGATTGGTTGCGAAAGGCTGCAACCACCAATTAGGTATAAACTACAAAGAGACGTTTTCACCTGTGGTGCGCTATTCAACTATTCTTTTGGTACTTGCATTAGCAGTTGAGTGGAAACTTTTTGTTCACCAAATGGACGTATGTACTGCATACCTAAATAGTGAGTTAAGCGACATTGTGTATATGAGGCAGCCGGAAGGCTTCGTGGATGAGGCGAATCCAGATCAGGTTCTACGTTTAAAAAAGGCCATTTATGGCTTGAAACAGTCGGGTCGAGAATGGAATGCGAAACTGGATGGTGTTCTGAAAGAAATTGGTTACGAACCATGCGTAAACGAGCCTTGCCTCTACAAAAGAAAAACCGGCGATAATATTTCTCTAATTGCCGTTTATGTTGACGATTTGATAATTGCCTGTAAAACAAAATCAGAGTTAAACGACGTTAAACCACATATCGCAAATAGTTTTGAATGTGTTGACAAAGGTCAACTTGGATATTTTTTGGGTATTAAGGTAGAACGTGAGGGTGAACTTGGCGCAATGCATATTAGCCAGTCCCAATATATAAAAGATTTGCTTCAACGACATAGTATGGTACAGTGCAGGCCAGCATCAATACCACTCGATGCTGGATTTTCATTCGGATGTGAAAGTGGCACATGTAAACGCATAGACCCTATCGAATATCAATCTTGCATAGGGGAGTTAATGTACTTGGCCATATCTACACGCCCAGACATAATACATTCGGTTTGTAAGTTAGCGCAGCATAATGTTGAACCCCACAAAGAACATGAAGCAGGAACTAAACACATATTAAGATATTTGGCGTCGACAGTATCATTTCAAGTTATCGTATCGGGCATGTGGAAACCCAATTAAAGGCTACGTAGACGCTGATTGGGGAGGCGATATGATGGATCGTAAATCTTTTTCTGGTTATGCCTTTATGCTAGGCGGGAGTGCAATATCATGGCAGTCTAAAAAACAGCAGACAGTAGCACTAAGCAGCACAGAGGCCGAATATGTTCCACTTACAGAAGGCGTAGAAGAGGCGATATTTCTCCGTAACCTAATGAATGAAATTGGACGTAAGCAAGAGGTACCAACAATTATCTTCGGCGATAATTTAGGTGCGCAGCATTTGTCCAAAAACCAAACGTTTCATGGTAGAAGTAAACACATCGACATCAAGCACCACTTCATTAGAGATATAATAAAGCACGGTGACATTGAGATCAAATTTGTTCCTACTAATGAAATGATTGCTGACGTTCTAACGAAAAATTTGAGTAAAGAAAAACATTTGAGATTTTCAAAACGCTTGGGATTAAACGAGGACCAGTAACTTAACCAAAACATTCACGTTGAGGAGGAGTGTTAATAATATTCATTGATATGGCAACGCTAATATTTTGCTCGTTTGTCTCTAAGCCCGTTATATACTTCATATATGAATACATACATGATATTTTTTCACATCTTTGTATTTAGTCGCATTATATTCATTAAACGTAATACATTAAACTAAAGGCCCGTGTCGTTAATATTTCTCTTGGTGTTCCTCCAACAATACACAAACAAAAAATTTTAAAACAAAACATCACTACTTACTTCTTCAACTGTGATTAGAAGACTAAATTGTTTAACACTAATTATATGTAACAAAGGTATTGAACATAATAAAACAGAAAATATAAACAAACTAAAGAACAGTTTTTGTAAACAAAAATATTGGAAAACATCAATACATAAGACGGCAAAACAGTAACGATTCAGCTGATCATCCTAGCGTTGGTGCTGTTGTCACCAAGACGATGGTGTAAATATGCATTTACATACATACATATATGTATATGTTTTTGAAAAATGCATTAGGGGTGTCTGTTGTTTTTTATAAGGTATGCGTATGCACAATTAGAAGTGTCGGATTTGAAATTAATTTTCTTGTCATTAGGTGTGTCTACTATATGTAACATTTCTAAAATGAATCTTTTATTGTAATTTTTCTCTTCTTCCAAGACGGTGACATTTTCGAAGTCCGGGTAATGCCCTGTATCTCTACAATGTGATGTTAAAGCTGTTTTGTTTTCCGAAAAATTATTCCTTAATTTTATATTTGATTTGTGAGCGGATATCCTTGTCTTAAGTTTAGATTTTGTAGTCCCTACATATACTTTCTGGCATAAGTGAGACCCGTCGCCATTACAAGGAATCTTGTATACCACATCGGACTTGTCATACTTGGATATTTTATCCTTAAAATTGCTGAAAATGCACCGGAGCGTATTGTCATACGTAAAGGCTAGTCGTACGTTTTCCTTATCATATAAGTTCGAATATTTTATCCTTTCCGATAGCCCAGCGACATATGTTGCAGATTTGTATATTTTATCCTGCGATGTTTCTCACACATTTTCACCACTGGGTCGAGAATAGTGGTTATAAATCAGTTCTTTTTTTTTAATTTGATGAGGAAGTTGTTGTCCTCTAACGTCTCTTTAATTATCTTTATGTTTTTGTTATGGTACATATTGTCGCTGATGGAAAGAACCCGCCGCACAAAGTTGTTGGCCGTATTAATAACTATTTTCTTCTCGTGTTGCGAGTTGAAGTTGATGAGTCTTCCGGCTTCTTAAACCAATCCATAGTTAGCATGTTCTTTTCTTAATAACAAGAGTGTCCAAGAACGGTAGCTTTCCATCTTTTTCCACTTCTATTGTAAATTTGACAGCCCTATGGTATCCATTTAGAAGGCCCAGCATTACTTCCATGTCTTCCGTTCTGACTATGGCGAAAAAGTCGTCGACGTATTTTGTGAGCAATCGTGGTTTGTTGACCGAATCCTCCTCGAATCTGGTAAGCAGCTCCTCCATCACGATATCTGCTATAACGGTCGAAGCTGGCGAACCCATGGGCATCCCCGAACGTTGCTCATATATCTTTTCATTGTATTTGAAATACCTGTTCTCTTTTATGCAGAACTTCACCACTGTCAGAAAAAGCTCTTTGGTCATGGACGTGTACTCTTTTATTTTTATCCATTTTGACTCTATTATCTCGAGTGCTAAATCTACAGGCATACTGGGGCTCAACGAGACGACATCGAATGACACTAAACTCTCATCATCGTTAACATATGTGTCTTTGATTTTGTTCTAGCTCCTGATGATGAATTCAGACTGAATTCGAAATATTGAGTGAAAATAAATTAAAACAAAAACATATTTATTTGTTCTATTTAAAACCGGCCTTCAGCTTAATCAAATTTTAAAATATTATATGCTGTAAAGATTTTAAATTTTTTGTTAAAATTTGACTTAAAAAATCTTTTTTTTTTAAAGTGGGCGTGTTCGTCTTCCGATTTTGCAAATTTTTATTTAGCACACATATAGTAATAGGAGTAACGTTCCTGCCAAATTTCATCATGATATCTTCAACGACTGCCAAATTTCAGCTTGCAAAACTATTAAATTACCTTCTTTTAAAAGTGGGCGGCGCCACGCCATTGTCCAAAATTTTATTAATTGTCTGTTCTGTGTCATAAGGTCAATCCACTTACCAAGTTTCATCGCTTTATCCGTCTTTGGTAATGAATTTTTGGCACTTTTTTGGTTTCTCGAAATTTTCGATTTCGAAAAAGTCCGATTTCGTTCATTTTAGATAGCGATCTGAGTTGGGCACTCATCTACTCACCTACATACCAAATTTCATTAATATACTTTAAAATTTACTCAGGTTATCGTGTTTACGGACAGACGGACGGACGGACATGGCTAATGAATTATCTCGATTAGTTTATGCCGTTACGGGGTACCTTTATGCGGACAAAGAACTACATACTCGCAATGCGAGTCAAGTTCGAATGAATGAAATGTGACAAATGTGATACAAATGGAAATATGTTAACATATATGTATGTACATATAAGCATCCAAATTTTTATAGTTTTGTGAGAATTTGCAAAAATCCAGTTATGTGCTGTGGTTAAAGTGAACTGTGCTAGTGTCAATGTATTGCCAATTGTAATATCCCTGCAAAAAATGCGTTTAGTCTAAGATGAATCCGGGATGAGTCGCAAAGGAATATGCGACTATTGTCAGTTCTAAATTTGGGGCTATGCTATTTGGGACTATGTCATGTATATAACCGCACTGAAACATGTTTGTCTACGTTTTAGATTCTTTAACAAGACAATGGGCCTAATGATTAGAAAATAATGTTTTGTTTTTTATAGACTTAACATACATTTTTAAGTTGCTTTCACACAAGTGTCTGAAATACTTTAAGAAAAAACGTTTCGTTATTTATATTTATTCTCCCGACACAAAGGCAAACTTAATTAATTTCTCGTTAGCAATTCTTTTGTGTTCTTTTCAGTTCAATAAACAAAGGCGTTGCTAATTAAAACCACATGATCGCTAGATTATATTTACTTTTTAGATGTTGGTTTTATGTGTGCCGGCTCGACGTCAATAATTTAACAGCAGTTTTATTTTTTATTCCGATATATTTCGGTTACACGTCAGTAACCGTCTTCAAAAGACTATACAAAACAATATAAAAACAAATTTTCAAACACGTAATATACCATATTTTATAAACATACACACATTTTGAGCTAAACGTCCGTTCGCGTTGGTCATATTTGGCGTTGGCGTGGAATTTTGTACTGTCGATTTTGTTGTGAGTATCGTGTCGTTTAGTCGTATATCTGGTGGTGTATATATTATGTGTAACATTTCCAGTGTTAATCTCTTTCTATAGTGATTTTGTTGTTGTAATACCGACGCTTTCTCAAAGTTCGGACAGTGGCCAATAGATGCACAGTGGGCCATGAGTGCCGTTTTTTGGTTATTTAAATTATGATAATGTTTTATGTCCGATTTGTGCTATTATTATTTGCTTTTTAATTAAAAAAATATTTCATACAGAGAAGGATTAGCGTGTGATATAAGGCTATGCTCACCTGGTTGCTATGGCGCCCAGTAAAATTTTAGGTGATCAATGGCCAATGGTCACACAAATAATTTTTTCGCAAATTTTTCAATTTATCAGACTTTGAAACGTTCATCGTGCAATATCAAATTGTGGGTACATCGTACAAAGGAAAGAACGAAATTATGAAATATTGAAATATGTAAAGAGTTGTAGAATAATAATGCTTTTGAAAAAAAAAAAAAAAACAAAAAACCTTTTTCAGGCGTTTTCATGACAATATAAAATTTTAGCTTAGGTACTTACTATAATTCTTAAGTTTAGTGAAAGAGTTCCGAAGTGGTTCTTAAATAGTCTCAAAATAAGGATTCTATTCGAAATTAGTTTTAAATAATTTCAAAAAAATTAAAAAATGATCTCTCAGTAATGGTGAAATGGTTCTAAAAGTAACTTCGGATTGGTCTTAAAATTGTCTTGAAACGATTTCGCAAATAAATCTGAAAATATTCTTGATCCCGATTCGATCTCGAAGCCGCCTTGATATATTTCCCGTAACGATCTCGAAAAGAAGCCGTAAATGATTACGAGGTAGTCCTGAAATCTGGGAAAAAATTTCGAAATTATGCCGCAACATCCCCGTATTTGATCACGAAACAATCATGAAATGATTCCTATAGGATTCTAAAAAAATGTGAAATCTAAACCGAAATATTACCGCAATGATTGAGAAATAATAAATAACCCAAAGTGCTCCTGTCAGGGTAATATCGGTACTATTACGGGATCATTTGGGGACCTTTCCGGCATAATTTCTGGATGGTTTTCGGGATCCGTCCTGGATTCCGTCAGGGTAATTTCGGGACTTTTTCGGTACTACTTCGGGATCATTTGAGGACTGTTCCAGAATAATTTCTAGATGGTTTTCGGAATCCGTCCGGGATCCCGTCGGAGGGTAATTTTGGGACTTTTTTGAACCATTTCCGGAATCATTTAGGGACCCTTCCGAGATGATTTCTGGAGTCGTCCGGAATCCCGTCTGGGTAATTTCGAGATTTTTTCGGGTTCATTTCTGGATCCGTTCGGGATCCTATCGGGGTCTTTTCGGGACTTTTTCATTTTGGGATCCTTCCGGGATCATTTCTGGATGGGTTTCGGGATCCGTTCGGCATCCCGTCGGGGTTATTTCGGGAATTTTTCTGAACTATTTCGGGATCATTTGCTTACTTACCCTTCAGAGATCAATTCTGGATGGTTTTCGGGATCCGTCCGACATCCCGTCGGCATCACTTCGGGACCGTTTCGGGACTATTTAGGGATCATTTTGGTACCCTTACGGGATAATTTCTAAATGCTTTTCGGGATACGTCTGGGATCCCGTCGGAGTTATTTCAGCATTTCAAGTTTACAGCGGGGTATGTTATGTTCCGTTTCACCCGAACTTAGATTTCCTTACTTGTTTTTCCTTCTATTAATTTGTCTTCTGTTTTCTTTTTCTCCTTTTAATTGTTGCTTTGTTTTGCAAAGTCCACATGTATTTTATTTTTTTGAAATTATTTAAGTTCAATTTATCTCTGTCCACACCTCAAACAACTGAAACCGCGCCTGCTGGCTGTCAAAGTCTAACACAAATCCTGCCCGCCCCTTCTTGACGCTATCTAACAAAACGTTGCAAGCAGCTTTTGCAGTTATTTGCAACAAAACGATTTTCATGTAAAACTATCATTCGCAAGCAGTAAATGCAACTCTGTTGATAGCACATAAATATTAAGTAATTTTCTTGTATGATGTAAAAATAAAATTAAAGTTCTTTTTTAATAATTTCTTTCTTTTATGTTACATTTTAATTCTGCTTGAACTTCTAATTTGTTTTATGTCTGTCTGCATATTATTTTGCCGTTTTATTCACCTATGACGACTAATCATTCATTTCTTTGTTGTTGGAAAAAATTATGACAGTAATTGCATGGAAAATCTTGTAATTAAAGATATTAGAGTGTCTATTAGAAGAGCAATTAGACCACCGTCAGTGATGGCAAATGATGACTCGTTTTAGAGTCATTTAAAATATGAGATTGAGAGATCAAAATTTGTAGTAAATGAAATTTAGTTTAACCTCTTTGTGTTCCAGTTTATTTATAAAATGATTCCAATCTGACGTATGCTGTGTAATAGTAGGCTGAGTGTGCTTGACCCACATGTCATAATTAGTGTATTTATAAACGGTCATAATACTTCATATTGTCATAATGTTGTAAATTATCCAAAGGTCGGTTACTGTTCAGCATACCCGCAAAGTAAATTTCTGTTATTGAATTTTATTGCAAGTTGCTTTGCAGAGTCGCTATGTATGACAATTTGTAGACCTGCTCGGCCTAAAGATCTGCTGATATCTGTGCTTGTTGCAGGTGTCATACCCTTTTCAGGTATTTGGAAAAACCAGGAATCTCAATTAGGGTTTTATTTCGTACTTCAAGTGAAGCGAGGAATTTTTATTCCTCCTTTTTTTACCTTAAAGTCCGAAACATCTCCATAATTTATCTAACCTAATGTACTCACTTAAAGTTTAATTTACCCGTTTATACGATTCTGGGCATCCTAAAAACCGTTAGTCGCTTCTACTTTTAGCCATTCGGCGCTTTTTGAAAATTCTAGAGGATCTTACGTCGTTCAGAAAAGTTTCTGTATGAACATAGAGTGTTATAGCGAAACAGCACGGTTTGTACAATGTACCATTGTCTAATTTACAGTTTTGCTTAAATAAATATTTTCCCGAGTTCAAGTGACTGTTATTAATTGTTGAAATTATGTCTATATTGCAAGTGTCATGAGCTAAGATATTATAAATCTTATATTTGAATCTACATTGTCTCCACTATCTTATTACGCTTTTATACCTTTCATGAAAATGAATTGGTATATTTAGTTTGTCACGGATTTCAAAATTGTAAGTCCTTAAAAAAACGCGATAGACCCATCAAGTATACAAGCAGGCCCGACGAGGGGGAGGGGATTCCCCTGGCCCTGGGTTTCTTAGGGGGACCGCGATTTAGAGGTACTAAGCCTTTTTTTTTAATTCAGGAGTGTCTTTAGTTGCTCCATGTGCAAATTTTAAGCCGAATTTCAAAAGCAACGAATATTGATAATGAGTTTTTGACTGGGCCTTCGAACAGGGGGGAGACAATAAAAACATCAAACAAAAATGAATGTTTACATGATCCAGAAATCGTGGTGACACTGATGAAGGTTCATCTTCAAAAAGTCTTCCAACAATACCACCAACTATGTATCAAAGTCCGGATTATTTAAACGACTTCGACACCGGTACCGTGAATAATGAGGTTTTGCTATCTGAAGGAGTCAACGAAATAATTCGTCGAGGTTACCAAAAGGGTCCTGTTATTTTTCCACGTGATTGTCATGACGAGGCATTTCCTACCTCGTTGTTAAACAGAATCTTGCCAAATGGAGAGAAAGTGGAGCGTGACTGGTTAGTGTGGAGGGGCAGTAGCAATGCTTTTTATTGCCTACCATGTCGACTGTTAAGCACCAATAATTTAAATCGACCTAAAATATTCGGATATTCGAAATTCCAGGTATGAAAGAAGCTATACGATAAACTGCCATCACACGAAAATACGCAAGATTACATTAAATGTTATATACAATGGCGATCTTTACAAAATCTAATTCAAAAGGGGGCTAAAATTAATACAGTTATCAATGAACAGCTAATCACTGAAACTCAAAAGTGGAAAAAAAATTTATATAGAATTTTGAACACTTTTTTATTTTTGGGTGAAAGAAGCCTATCTTTTAGAGGCGAAAGTATATATCTTGGTGAACGAAACAAAGGAAATTTTTTGGGCATATATGATCTTATTATCCATTATGATTCGATACTTAGAGATAATTTTGAGAAAGTTAGGATTTCACAACAGCAGCACAAACGTACGCAAGTTCACTATCTTTCCACAGACATTCAGAACGAGTTTATAGAAATTTGTGCAAAACACGTGAGGGAAACTATATTAGATCAAGGCAAGAAAGCCAAGTATTTTGTTATTATCGTTGATCCTATGCCTGATGCTAGTCACGTTGACTACGTTCATTATGCGCTAACTCCATTTCAATTCGAAAGCAACAAATTTTACAATTCAAGAACGGGTTTTGACTTTCGTGAATTGTAACCAAAAAACTGGTCAGAAAATCGCTGATCTAATTTGCCATACTTGATTGAAGATTGTCGTGCACAAGGGTACGATAACGGCGCCAATATGAAAGGAGCTTACAACGGAGCACTACGTCACATTCTCGACAAAAACTGGAATGCTGATTACTCGCCTTGTGCAACCCACAGTCTCAATTTATTTGGTGTTGATGCTGCAGAATCTTGTACGGCTGCAATTACTTTCTTCGGAGTTGTACAAAAATGTTTTACTATTTTTAGCAGCACTCTACAACAATGGGAAATCCTCAAAAAATGTACCGAGCTCTCTTCATAGTCTTTCATCCAAAAGCCAAATTTGACTGCGCAAGCATACGGCGATGTTACCGGCATTCTCAAGTACATCAACAAGTTCGAATATATCTTGCTGTCCTCAATTTGGTTTAAAATACTGACTACCATTAATGAAAGAAACGTGGTCCTCCAAGCTAGAGACGCCACCATAGATGTTGAGGTCCGAAATCTAGATGCCTTATTAGCTGATTTTAAGTTGATCAGGAACCAATGGGAAACAATTTTATACGAACGAAAAACAGTTGCTATGCGATTGAACATCTAGCCAAAGTTTCCGGACATTCGAAAGAGAAAATCCAAAAGACGTTCTGAAGATAATTTAAACGAGATGATTACGGACGATTCAGAGTCTGATTTTAAAAATAATACATTCCTGGTGATCGTTGATTCGGTAATCACTGGCATTACTGAACGATTTGCAGCTATGAGAAATTTGAGCGAGACGTTTTCCTTTTTGTGTTAATTTGAAGACATGGATGAAACTACGGTTCGGGCGAACGCAGCATAATTTGTAGAAAAATACAAGTCGGACATTTCTCAAAGCTTAGAATGCGAAATAATTCACTTGAAACACATTTACGAAGCAAATTTTGATAAAGGCCTGTTACCATAGGAATTGCTAAATGCCATCTACATATGTTCAAAATCTGTATACGATTTTCCCCAACATTTGTGTTGCTTAAGTATCTTTTGCACTATACCTATTACTGTAGCTAGTGCAGAACGTTCCTTCAGCGTCCTGTCAAGAATCAAAAAGAGCGAGTTGCAAGACTTGCCACGCTTTGTGTTGAATCCGTTTTGGCAAGACAGTTAAATTGTGATGTTCTAAAAATTCTGCAGCGAAAAAAGCAAGTAAAGCCACTCCTTGATATCCGAACCTTCTATATTGAATAATTAAAATTTATAATCATCAATATTAGAAATGTACTAAAATGTTACCAAATAACTAGAAAAGATTATTTGAAACAATATATGGCTGTTAAAAGAGAATTCTATTTCTAAGGTACTATAAAACGGTATAAATAGTAAATATTCTGTGTTAATTTTATTTTCAGCTTTTAGTCCAAAATCATATAGTTGATGCGGCAACAATTTTTTTTGATGTAATCCATTATCCATATAATGATTCATGAATGAGACGTCATTAATTCAAATTAATCAAATGTATTAGTGAAATTTTATAGGGGCCCGTAAATTGTTTAGTCCCGGGCCCGGATTTTCTCTCTATGGCCATGTATACATATTTATAAGTATACCGAAATGATCAGGATGAGTTTATTTAGCCATGTCCGTCTGTTCGTTTGAACGCAAACTAGTCCCTCAACTTTTGAGATATCTCGATTAAATTTGGTGAGCTGGTATATTGGGGTGACCAAATAATCATTTGTAGGAACTGAAGAGCTCGGACCACTATAGATACATCCTCCATACAACCGATTTTTCAAATAATAGGGTTTTTGCCATTTATTTCTCTTCTTAACTGCTAGAAGACAAGCTTCACATGATGTTTACATATAAGGCATACATTGTTGTTTTTTATACTCAGCGTGTTTTGCACACATAGTATATTAACTTTGATTGGATAACGGTTGGTTGTACAGGTATAAAGGAATCGAGATAGATATAGACTTCCATATATCAAAATCATCAGTATAGAAAAAAAATTTGATTGAGCCATGTCCGTCCGTCCGCCCGTCCGCCCGTTAGCACGATAACTTGAGTAAATATTGAGATATCTTCCCCAAATTTGGTACACTAGCTTATCTGGACCCAGAATAGATTGGCATTGAAAATGAGTGAAATCGGATGACAACCACGCCCACTTTTTATATATATAAAATTTTGGAAACCGCCCCCTTTATGACTAAGCAATTTTCTATGTTTCGGGAGCCATAACCCGAAGAAATATTAACGGATCGTAATAAAATTGGGTACACAAATTTTCCCTATAGCAGGAAATATTTCTAGAATAAAATAATTAAAAAAAATTATTAAGTTAAACGGTTTTATTGAAAACAATACTTACATGAAGTAATAATAATAATAAAAGCTAGAAAATAATTAGGTAGGTCCTGGGTACTAGTCATCACACTCCTCATCAATCTAGGTCGTTGATAAGACAATTAAATAAAAGCGTTGGGCACGTGAAATTTCTAAAAGTGTGAGGCGTAGCAAAACCTTATTAAGGTTTTGTTGGTCTTATATATGACTATCAATAGAAATTTGACGCGTCCAACGCTTTTATTTAATTGTCTGATCAACGCCCTAGATTGATGAGGAGTGTGATGACTAGTACCTAGGACCTTCCTAATTATTTTCTAGTATCACGATGGCATACTTACGTTTGTCAGAGTTCCGAATAATTAATTCAACGCACGCTATTTTATTTAATGTTAAATAAAGAAAGTGTTATTATTAGAAATGATGAATATACACTTTAATGTATTTTAAGCGAATTATGATTGTGTTAAATACGACGCTTCGTGCTGAAGGTTCGAGACAGACTGCTTCGTCTCGTTCATTTGATTTTTCTCCTCAAAATCGTATTTTTACTTATTTAGAGTTGCCATGTCGGCTGACACTAGCTTTTAGTATTATTATTACTTCGTGTAAGTATTGTTTTCAATAAAACCGTTTAACTTAAATTTTTTAAATTATTTTATTTTAAAGTTTTTAGTCTTTACCATTTTATTTACTGGCTCGAGGCCATATAAATAAAAACACGGTGTTTATATTTGTGCCAATATATTCGGATTACATATCGGTAATCGTCTTCAGGGCGAACTAACAACGAACATAAAAACATATAATGTAAAAAACAATAATTCTATAAAATTAACCGAAAAACACTAGATACATACATTTATTTTACATCCGTATTCTCTAACCACATCTAACATCCGTATTTTCCAACGAGGAGTATTAAACTGTTTATTTTTTGTTAACAAGTGTCTGTATACTTGAGCTGTGTTATCAGTATCTGCTTTGTAATTTATACGTACATATGTATGTCGGTGTATTCACTATATGTGACATTTCCAATGTATATCTCTTTTTCCATTGTTTCTCTGTTTGGATAACTGAAGCGTCGTCGAAGTTCGGAGTGTGTGCCTCTCTAGCACAGTGGGTCATGAGTGCTGTTTTGTGGTTATTTGTATGATTACATTGTTTAAAATCGGATACGCGTTTTGAATTTTGATTTCGTAGTGCCCACATATATCTTGTTACATAATTCTTTGTCACTACCTCTGTAAGGTATTTTGTATATAACGTCGCTTTTTTTCGTTTCTAGTATTTCCGATTTGGTACGATTGAAAATATATTTTAATATATTTATTGGTTTGTGGGCTATTTTTATTTCCTCACTACAGTCAGATTTTGCAAGGCGCTCTAATAGTTTAGGTACATAAACTACAGATTTAAATATTTTCGCTTTTACTGGTGTAGTTACCACATTTCCTGATAGACCTCTTCTTATTAAAATTCTTATAATATTATCCGGAAAATCGTTGTCTTTTAATAATACTGTTATTTCTTTCTTAATCTCATTGTGGTAAGTGTCATCCGATATTTTCAACATTCGTTTTATATAGCCCATTGCTGTATTAATTATCATTGTCTTAGGATGTTTCGAATGAAAATTAATGATACGTCCTGATGATGTTGGTTTCTTATACCACTCTAACTTGATTTTATTGCCTTTTCTTATTATAATTGAGACGAGATAGGGTAACTTTCCGTCGTCTTCGAGTTCCGTAGTGAACCTAATATGTCTATCAAAAGAATTTAATACGTCCAGTGTTTTTTGAACCTCGTTTTCCTTGACTATTGCGAATATGTCATCAACATATTTTGTGAGTACTCTCGGTTTAATTGTAAATTTTTCCACGTAGTTTCCAGCAACTTTTCCATTACAATGTCTGCAATGACTGGTGACGTTGGTGATCCCATTGGTAATCCTCTCAGTTGTGTATAAATTATGTCGTTGAATTTAAAATATCAGTTTTGCATCGTCATAAATGTACGTATTATTAATTTTATCTTTGAAGTAAATAGTATTTTTAATGTTATAATTCGAATTCATTGTCAAGTTCTTCAAAATTTTTGCAACATATTTGCAAAGGCCGGAGGATGGTTATGAGGTAACAGAGCACATGGGTCTGAGAGGAGTACCTTCCTAGTGAACTTTTGGAAGCCCGTAGATTCAGGGAGATAGTGTCGTTGTAGTGATCATATTATTTCTTTCCGACTTGGAAATAATACCCATTTTAAAAAGTTTGTCTACTAGGCCGTTGTTTTTGGTTTGCAATCTGGATGTGGGATCTTGTCTTTGTACTCTTACATGGTCAAATCATTTAGTATTTCATTCATTTTATTATTGTAGTCATCTATTTCCATAGTTTTCAGTCTTTATTTAATTGCCTATTATTTCTTATTCTATTTAGTTCATTTAGTGACTCATTATTACAAGGAATCTTTCCTGACAATTTGTTACAATATAAGTCCTCAATACATAATCCTTCCAAAGACTTTACTCGACTCTGCACCACGTATGCTTGTCCCTACTCCAACTCCAAAATATTTTGATGTTACTTCTACCGGACTGTATGTATGTTCCAACTAGGAGCCAAATCGGACATCATAGGTCGCTTTCTATTCATGTATGTATTATGTGTTCCACATATGGACCAAATCGGACCACATATACGATTTTTGTGAATATCTCGATCTTTGCGCCACCTAGCGGCAATTATTTGTCATAGGTCGCTTTCTATTCTTGTATGTATTACGCCTTCCAAATATGAGCAAAATCGGACCATAAATACGATTTTTGTGAATATTTCGATCCTTGCGCCACCTAGCAGCGATTTTTTTCATAGGTCGCTTTCTATTCTTGTATGTATTATGTGTTCCAAATATGAGCTAAATCAGACTACAAATACGATTTTTTTTAATATCTCGATCCTTGCGCCACCTAGCGTCGATTTTTTTCCATATGTCGCTTTCTATTCATGTATGTATTATGTCTTCCAAATATGAGCCAAAAAGGACCACAAATCCGATTTTTGTGAATATCTCGATCCTTGCACCATCTAGCGGCGAGTTTTTTCATAGGTCGCTTTCTATTCTTGTGTGTATTAGACGTCCCAAATATGAGCCAAATCGGACCGCAAATACGATTTTTGTGAATATCTCGATCCTTGCGCCACCTAGCGGCGATTTTTTTCCAAAGGTCGCTTTCCATTCTTGTGTGCATTATGCGTCCCAAATATGAGCCAAATCGAACCACAAATACGATTTTTGTGAATATCTCGATTCTTGCGCCACCTAGCGGCGATTTTTTTCCATAGGTCGCGTTCTATTCTTGTATGTATTATGTGTTCCAAATATGAGCCGAATCGGACCACAAGTACGATTTTTGTGAATATCTCGATCCTTGCACCACCTAGTGGCGATGATTTTTTTTCTTATTATCGTATTGTCATCGGGTTCTGAACTATATTCCAAGTTTCAACCTTGTAGCTTATCGGGAAGTTACTTAAATTTCAATTACAAAATTCGTGCCAGTCATCCAACCAACCAGCCTGTCAAGTCAAGCTGAATAAAACCGTTTAAAAAATGGACGATATCGGTTAAAGACCACGCCAACTTTTATATAAAAGATTTTTATAAGGGTCGTGGACGAATAAAATAAGCTATATCTTAGCGAAAAAAGCTTTGTGTCAATAGAATCTAAACGTTCTAAATTGAGTTATAACATTAAATTGGAAAACACTAAAATTTTTGAAAATTGGTGTGGCACCGCCCCTTTTATGACTAAGCAATTTTCTATGTTTCGGGAGTCCTAACTCGAAGAAAAATTTACATATCGTAATGAAATTGTGTACACACATTTTCCTTATAGCAGAAAATATTTCTAGTAAAAATGGACGGGATCGGTTAAAGACCACGGCAAATTAGATATTAAACAAGTTTAAAAGGGTCGTAGACTAGAATAATAAGCTACAACTTAGCAAAAAATAGTTTTGAATTAATGATATTTCACTTATCAAGTTTTACTGTAAGAGGAAATGGGGAGAATTTTTTTTAAACGGCCGGTGCCACGTGTTATGTAGAAAAGTAATTTATCTGAAATGAAATGTGCAATTGAAGCGCACGCTGAGTATATAATGTTCGGTTACTTGTTTTTAAGTGTGTTAGATCTATCACATATATAATATATATCTCATACAACCGATTGTTCAAACAGGATGTTTAACAAAATTTCTTCTTCATTTCAATTGCTAAAAGCTTCAAATTTTCCCAGATGCTCACAAATACAGCATATGTTATTGCCTGAAGAAATCATTAATATCGATCATATATATATTACATATACAATAAAACCGCTTGTTCAGATGAAGGGTTTAATGTAATTTCTTTCTCATTTTAACAGCTAGAAGCTTGAAATTTCTCAGGATGTTTACAATAAGGCATACATTGTTGTCTGAAAAAATTGTTAAGATCGGTCGTATACATATATAATATTTCAGTTTTTTTGATTTTTTTTAAATTCAACACATTATTGTTCAGCTCCATTAATTAAAGTTATGGCACAGCCGAAGAAAGAAATATAAAGGAAGACCACGTCACCAGTTCGAACTTTTTATAAATTTTTTAAATATACAAAAAGTTTCGAAAGAAACATGTAGACACATTTTCACATGTTTCACAAAGCAAAAACATTTCCCAGTCCTTTGAAAACTATCAAGATACCCAGTAAGACAAGCATTTTCTCATGGTCTTTTACTATGCCATTTATAAAGCCTTTTGGGGGAAGTTTTCTCAAGGCATTTAGTTTATAATGTTGGGGATATTGAGAAAAAGTATACCCTAAAGTCCGAAGTGTGTTGCTGGATGCTCTTGGTGTAAGCGCAAGGGCGTGATATTTCTCAAGGTCTTTAGTTTGGAACGTGTGGCTGAACGCCACCTCCAATAACAGGCCAATGTAGAAAGGGCATATAATGTGTATAGACGGGGATCGCTCCTGTTATATCGGATATCAGAATTCTCATCCCTAGCGGAAGACCTGCAAGGCTAAATGGTTCTGAATACCATATTTTGATTATTTTTATACTCAGTTGAGAAAAGCTGTCAGAGTATAACAATCTTGTCTCCCTAATGGTAGCTTCTGATAACAGTAACTCATCGATATAGATCAGTAATGAGCACACATATACATTTACAAAATGATAATGTGGTAAAACCTTCACCATACCTGAGAAAATTTGAATTCTAAATACCGAACTGTTTTGGGGAGTATTGGGCCCCACCGTTTTAAAAAATTCATTATATTTTTGTTTCCATGGGGTTCATCTCCATACTATTGCGCCATTGTGTGCGCTATAATTTCTGGATCATTTCGGTACTGTTTAAAGATTATTTTTTGGGCCGTCCTGGAATTGTTTTCAGGACTCATTCGTTGCTATATCGTAATAATTTAATATAGAGTTTCCTTTTGTGGATTTGGCCGCGGGTATAGGTTAGTTATTATATAAATTTGTTTGGTTTAAAAACTTTAAAGAAGACACCATATTCTTTGCTTGAGCACAGCATCAGTTTGGCGACCATAAATACCCAGAGCTTAGCAGGATGTCCAGAATTTATGCCCTATACATATAAATAAAGGAAAAAAGGACTGATCATCAAAGCGCTTATACTTACTTACTTAATTGGCGCTTAACCGTCTAAACGGTTATGGCCGTCCAACAAGGCGCGCCAGTCGCTCCTTCGCTCCGCCAACCGGCGCCAATTGGTCACACCAAGGGAGTTTAAATCGTTTTCCACCTGGTCCTTCCAACGGAGTGGGGGCCGCCCTCTACCTCTGCTTCCATAGGCGGGTTCCGATAGAAACACTTTCCTGGCCGGAGCATCATCTTTCATTCGCATAACATGGCCTAGCCAGCGCAGCCGCTGCGTTTTAATTCGCTGGACTATGTTGATGTCTGCGTATAGCTCGTACAGCTCATCATTAAATCTTCTTCGGTACTCGCCATCGCCAACGCGTAGAGGTCCATAAATCTTTCGAAGAACTTTTCTCTCGAACACTCCCAAAGCCGCTTCATCTGCTGTTGTCATGGTCCATGCTTCTGCCCCATATAGCAGGACGGGTACGATAAGTGACTTGTAGAGTATGATTTTCGTTCGCCGAGAGAGGACTTTACTTTTCAATTGCCTACCTAGTCCAAAGTAGCATTTATTGGCAAGATTGATTCTTCGCTGGATTTCAGTGCTGATGTTGTTGCTAATGTTGATGCTGGTTCCCAAATAAACGAAGTCTTTTACTATTTCGAAATTATGGCTGCCAACAGTAGCGTGGTTGCCAAGGCGCATATGCGCTGACTCTTTGCTCGATGACAGCAGGTACTTCGTTTTGTCCTCATTCACCATCAAACCCATCTTTACCGCTTCTTTTTCCAGCTTGGAGTAAGCAGAACTAACAGCGCGGGTGTTTAGGCCGATGATATCAATGTCATCAGCATATGCCAGTAATTGCACGCTTTTATAGTATATTGTTCCAGTGCGGTTAAGTTCTGCAGCTAGTATAATTTTCTCCAGCATCAAATTAAAGAAATCGCACGATAGGGGGTCACCCTGTCTGAAACCTCGTTTAGTTTCGAACGGCTCGGAGAGGTCCTTCCCAATTCTGACTGAGCTGATGGTGTTGCTCAACGTCATTTTGCACAGCCGTATAAGTTTTGCGGGGAAACCAAATTCAGACATAGCGGCATATAGGCAGCTCCTTTTCGTGCTGTCGAAGGCGGCTTTAAAGTCGACGAAGAGGTGATGTGTGTCGATTCTCTTTTCACGGGTTTTTTCCAAGATTTGGCGCATTGTGAAAATCTGGTCGATGGTAGATTTACCAGGTCTGAAGCCGCACTGATAAGGTCCAATCAGCCGGTTCACGGTGGGCTTCAATCTTTCGCACAATACACTTGAAAGGACCTTATATGCGATATTAAGAAGGCTGATTCCACGATAGTTGGTGCATTTTGCAGTATCCCCCTTCTTGTGGACTGGGCAAAGAACACTTAGATTCCAACCGTCGGGCATGCTTTCGTCCGCCCATATTTTGCTAAGAAGCTGCTGCATGCGCCTTACCAACTCCTCGCCGCCGAACTTGAATAGCTCCGCAGGCAATCCATCAGCGCCCACGGCTTTGTTGTTTTTCAATCTGGTTATTGCTATTCTAACTTCGTCATAATCGGGCGGGGGGACATATATTCCATCATCATCGATTGCGGGATCGGGTTCTTCATCTCTGCGCGGTGAATTGCTGCCTCCATTTAGGAGAGCAGAGAAGTGTTCCCTCCATAATCTAAGCACTCTCTGGACATCAGTTACAAGGTCGCCGTTTTCATTCCTACAGGAGTTTGCCCCGGTCTTAAAACCTTCCGTCTGTCGCCGTATTTTTTGGTAGAATTTTCGGGCGTTATTCCTGGTGGCAAGCAGCTCAAGCTCCTCGCACTCACGCCTTTCTGCTTCTGCTTTTTTCTTCCTGAAAAGGCGTCTCGCTTCCCTTTTCAACTCACGATAGCGTTCACAACGCGGCATTCTTCATCATACCAGTTGTTTTTTCGTGGCCGCCGGTAACCAATTTTTTCCTCGGCGGCAGTATGAAGTGCTTTGGAGATATGCTCCCACTGCTCCTGTATTCCTTTAGGATGAGTTGTGCCCTCAGAGAGCAGGTGTGAGAGTCGAGTTGCGAAATCATTGGCAGTCTGTTGTGATTGAAGCTTTTCGACGTCTAGCTTTCCTTGTGTTTTTTGTTCCTTGTTTTTAGCCGCGTTGAGGCGGGTGCGTATTTTGGCTGCAACGAGATAATGGTCCGAATCGATGTTAGGTCCTCGGATCGTGCGCACATCTAAAACACTGGAGGCATGCCGTCCGTCTATCACAACGTGATCGATCTGATTGCGAGTATTTCGATCAGGAGACAGCCATGTAGCTTGATGTATCTTTTTATGCATGAACCTTGTGCTTGATATGACCATGTTTCGAGCACCGGCAAAGTCAATCAGCCTCAGTCCGTTAGGAGAAGTTTCATTGTGTAGGCTGAACTTTCCGACTGTAGGGCCAAAAACACCTTCTTTGTCCACCCTGGCGTTAAAGTCGCCAAGCACGACTTTTATATCATGACGGGGGCAGCGCTCATATGTGCGTTCTAATTGTTCATAAAAAGTGTCTTTCACCTCATCGTCTTTCTCCTCTGTCGGCGCATGGGCGCAGATGAATGATATATTAAAAAATTTTGCTTTTATTCGAATAGCGGCGAGACGCTCGTCCACAGGCGTGAACGCCAGCACTTGGCGACAAAGTCTCTCTCCCACCACGAATCCGACGCCGAAACTGCGCTTATTCGCATGGCCACTCCAATATATGTCACAATTTTTGATCTTCTTTCTTCCTTGCTTCGTCCAACGCATTTCTTGGATGGCGGTGATGTCAGATTTTGCTTTGACGAGGACATCAACCAGCCGGGCATCTGCACCAATCCCATTCAGGGAGCGGACGTTCCAGGTGCATGCCCTCAATTCATTGTCCTTCAAACGTTTGCCATGGTCGTCATCAATAGAGAGTGTATTTATCCGAGGCTTGTTGTTATATTTCATTGGAGTATGGTTTTACGTGGCGGGTCCCAAGCCCAGCGCACAACCCGCTCAGCGGGGGTGAAAATATTACTTGGCACGTTTATATAGCGAGCCGCTTGCTCCAAGACAGACGCCCGCTTGCAGCCGCACCTAGAGGTGTACAGACGCTGCCGATGAAATCTCCCCCGGCTAGCCCTTAAACCGATTATGTCAGAGTGGCCTAGCCAGGTTGTCGCCTTCTCACATTAGCTCACCGCTAAACGGGTGTTTAGCGGCTACCCAGAGGATACTTGGCCGCAAGCGACCGGCAGTAGTGAGCTGCTTGAACCGCATGCAAAAGAATCGCTCTGGTCATTCCCAGGTGAATGGCGGTCAGAAGCTTTCCCCACTTTCGTGGACTTCTACACACGGCCCCACCCTCCAAAGCGCTTATACCATATGATAAATTAAGGAAGATATGACAAAAATCCTCTTTTCTGAAAAATCGGTCATATGGGGGATATATGCTATAATAACAAATTCGACAAATATCTAATATCTGGAATTCACCTCACTTCGAATGCGTTTTACGATACAAATATACATACACACAAACGTTCATATTTTACTGACCCAGATAACCACTATGTGTTTATTTGCATTTGCCAAACCGCCGAATATATCCATTCGTCATACCAACTAGCTTATGTGCGGATCATATGGACAATATGTAGGTCACTACAATAAAATGCTGAGAAACAATTATCTATTATGAAATCATGTACTTTTTAGTATGTAAGCATTAATGTAATTATGTATGTGTAGGTTAAGCACTTTTGTATATATAGAAATGGATTTCTTTAATAAACAAGAATGATAATTTAACGCTACTCATCAGCGTTTCTCTTCATTTACTTTAATATTTATTACAAATCGGACTCCTAAATATACCCGCTCACCAAATTTATCAAATAAAATAAATAAATGTAAGGCGCGATAACCTCCGAAGAGATCTAAGGCCGAGCTTCTCTTCCAATTTGCGTCGTGCTCCTCTTGATTTTTCCCTACAAATTGGCCGGACGGGACCTACATGTTTTATGCCGACTCCGAACGGCATCTGCAAGGCAGATGAGTTTTCACTAAGAGCTTTTCATGGCAGAAATACAATCGGAGCGCTTGCCAGACACTGCCGAGGGGCCACCCCGCTTAGAAAAATTTTCTTCTAATTGAAAAATCTTATTTCTAAAATTTTTTTTGATGTTGCTTTGCCCGGGAGTTGAAGCCAGGGCATACGGTGTGATAGGCGGAGCACGCTACCATCACACCACGGTGGCCGCCAAATTTATCAAGATATCTCAAAAATTGAGGGACTAGTTTGCATACAAACAGACAGACGGACAAGGTTAAATCAACTCAGCTCTTCATTCTGATCATTTCGGTATACTTATTGGTGGGCCTATCTATTTTCCTTTAAGGACTTACAGTTAGGGTGTCGTAGGTGTCGTCCCGCCAATTTTCAGGAAAAATTAAAAGAAGCGTTACGCAAATTGGAAGAGAAGCTCGGCCTAAAATCACATCGGAGGTTATCGCCCCTTGTATTTATTTATTTATTTTATTTACAATAACGGAGTGAAAACAAACAAGATTTTTTATTGTATAGCCTTGACTTTCATTAAGATGTATTGTTGTTATTTAAAATTCCTGAAATTTTGAGTGAAAAGTTTTTGCTTATTTATTACTCACATGACTCAATTAGTGATATTAGAGAAAAACAAAAATAAAAGCAAAACTGTAAAAATCCATTGTCACCAAGCTCTTAAGCGCGCCTAAAACATTCCACACAATTAGTAGTAAATAACACACAGAATTAGTATGTACCTAAATGGTGAATAAAAGAAATATCAACCAAAAGGCAACACTCAGCGACCAATTGCATAGTGAGCAGTGGGACATTCATATGGCTGAGTGGATAAAGTTATCTGCCTTTATACTAGTATAAAATATGAATGTTAGAGATTCGAGTTCAATACTCAGCTCAGTGAAATTCAGAAACATATCCTAGTAACCATCGCCGTTTGTAAACTTTGCAATTTTTCTCTCATATCAATAACAACAAGTAAGGAAGACTAAGTTCGGGTGTAACCGAACATTACATACTCAGCTGAGAGCTTTGGAGACAAAATAAGGGAAAATCACCATTTAGCAAAATTAACCTAGGGTAACCCTGGAATGTGTTTGTATGACATGTGTATCAAATGAAAGGTGTTATTCATTATTTAAAACGTAGTGGGCCTTAGTTCTATAGGCGGACGCCTTTTCGAGATATCGCAATAAGGGTGGACCATGGGTGACTCTAGAATGTGTTTGTACCATATGGGTATCAAATTAAAAGTATTAATGGGGGTTTTAAAAGGGAGTAGCCCTTAGCTGTATATGTGAAGGCGTTTTCGAGATATCGACCAAAATGTGGGCCAGGGTGACCCAGAACATCTTCTGTCGGTTACCGCTAATTTATTTATATATGTCATACCACGAAAAGTTTTCCTGCCAAGGTTCCAAGGGCTTTTGATTTCGCCCTGCAGAACTTTTTCATTTTCTTCTACTTAATATGGTAGGTGTCACACCCATTTTACAAAGTTTTTTCTAAAGTTATATTTTGCGTCAATAAACCAATCCAATTACCATGTTTCATCTCTTTTTTCATATTTGATACATTGTAATTTTTTTCATTTTTCGTAATTTTCGATATCGGAAAAGTGGGCGCGGTCATAGTCGGATTTCGGCCATATTTTATACCAAGATAAAGTGACTTCAGATAAGTACGTGAACTAATTCTAGTTAACATATATCGTTTTTTGCGCAAGTTATCGTGTTAAAGGAAGGACAGACGGTCGACTGTGTATAAAAACTGGGCGTGGCTTCAACCGATTTCACCCATTTTCACAGAGAATAGTTATCGTCATAGAATCTATGGATGGACAAGGATTGGTAAATTTTTGTTCGACTTATGGCATTAAAAGTATTCTAGACGAATTAAATGAAAAAGGGCGGAGTTACGCCCATTTTGAAATTTTCTTTTATCTTTGTATTTTGTTGCACCATATTATTACTGGAGTCGAATGTTGATATAATTTACTTATATACTGTAAAGATATTAAATTTTTTGTTAAAATTTGACTTAAAAAAAAATTTTTTTTAAAAGTGGTCGTGTTCGTCATACGATTTCGCTAATTTTTATTTAGCACACATATAGTAATAGGAGTAACGTGCCTACCAAATTTCATCATGATATCTTCAAGCCAAATTACAGCTTGCAAAACTTTTAAATTACCTTCTTTTGAAAGTGGGTGGTGCCACACCCATTGTCCAAAATTTTTCTAATTTTCTATTTTGCGTCATAAGGTCAACGCACCTACCAAGTTTCATAGCTTTATCCGTCTTTGGTAATGAATTATCGCAATTTTTCGGTTTTTCGAAATTTTCGATATCGAAAAAGTGGGCGTGGTTGTAGTCTGATTTCGTTCATTTTTAATTGCGATCTGAGATGAGCGCCCAGGAACCTACATACCAAATTTCATCAAGATGCCTCAAAATTTACTCAAGTTATCGTGTTTAAAGACGGACGGACGGACATGGCTAAATGAATTTCTTTTTTCACCCAGATCAATTTGATATATAGAAGTCTATATCTATCTCGATTAGTTTATGCCGTTACGGATTACCGTTATGCGATAAAAGTTAATATACTCTGTGAGCTGTGCTCAGCTGAGTATAAAAACAATTGTATAAAGCAATAAGAGCATGTCTCGCTAATTAAATACTGATGACTCAATTAGGTATCTGGATCATCCTTTTTTTTGAGAACTCCACTATTTCCTTCCTTCTGTTTATCACCGTGTGCTTATCTCCGCGACTGCTAGTATTTCGGGATTTGTTGGGACTATTTAAAAATTATTTTCTGGACGGTCTCGGTACTTTTTTCAAGATCATATCTTGGAATATCGTGCGGACTGGGATGTGGTTTTAGGCTAGTATTAGGAATATGAACAGACGTTTAAATCGACAACCAATTAACGCCTTATTAACAATTAAGGAAAGATATTGATTATGTCAGTTCATTTAATCGAGCAGTGTTGTTGCTCAGAATTTCGTGCACTGCTCCCAACTGTGCAAATATATGAGTACATATATATTAACAAACAATTACTAGGAAATTTTCTTATAAAAAAGTAGAGCAAAATATTTTGTCAAAGCCACGTTCATTTAATTTCTCTGCATTATGCGTCAATGTGAACCTGTTTGTTTAACTAATTAAAAATTTCCATTAAAGTTATGAATCAAATAGGCTAATTAGGCTCTTATAACAAAAAGTTTATATGGAAATGTTATTATAAACGCTTAATACTTAATCATTGTACACATATCAATTTGATAACACAATTTAAGAGTGCAATCTATAAATATAAAAATAAGTGCACATTTTTGGTGTTACTTTATAACTTGAGACCGGCTCCACCAAGTTCAACTAAATTTCTACGGTACATTTGGGCTATCATGTAGATGGTTTCTGTAAAGTTTGATTGAATTTGGTCGGGCAGTTCATGAGATATATCACACCAAGCTACGGCTACGTTTCATACCATTATTCAATGGAATTGACATTTCTAGAATTATAATTTGACGTTCGAAATTTCTATGTGAATGATATCGCACGTCTGACGATATTACCAGCTTCTTATATTGGTAGTCCACGCCACATGCACGAATATGCACAAGATGCTATGTCATATGTTCGAAAATACGGCCGACCAGATCTTTTCATCACTTTTACGTGTAATCCGATGTGGAACGATATAAAAAATAATTTGTTCGACGGTCAGTCACCAACAAATAGACACGATGTTACAGCACGTCTATTCCGGCAAAAATTGAAGGCACTGATGGATTTAATTGTGAAATTAAGCGTTTTTGGAAAGGTGCAATGTTGGATGTAATCGATTGAATGGCAAAAAAGAGGTTTGCCACACGCACACATATTGATATGGCTGGTACGTAAAATAACAAGGGACGAGATTGACAGCGTCATATCAGCCGAAATACCAGATCAAACCATCGATCCAGAATTATTTGAAGTGGTACCAAAAAACATGATTCATGGTCCATGCGGTGAAATAAATATGAATTCACCATGTATGATCGATGGAAATGTTCAAAGCGGTATCCAAGAGCATTAATTTCCGATACCATAACAGACAATGATGGATATCCATTGTATCGACGTCGTTCATTTGAAAATATTGGTATAACGGCGATAATAACAGTGCGCAATCAAGACATCGAAGTTGACAATCGTTGGGTCGTGCCATATTCACCGATACTCTCAAAAGTTCTTCAGGCTCACATAAATGTTGAGTACTGTAATTCAGTAAAGTCTATCAAATACATTTGTAAATATGTGAATAAAGGAAGTGATATGGCGATACATGAGCAATAATGAAGCAGTTTGGCGTATCTTTTCGATTCCTTTGCACGAAAGACGTCCTCTTGTTGTCCATTTGGCAGTTCATCTGGAGAATGGTCAACAAGTTTATTTCACTACTGGGAATGTACAGCATAGAGCAGCACAATCACCAGCAACTACTTTAACTGCTTTTTTTCAATTGTGTGAAATCGAAACATTTGCCAGAAATTTGATATATGTTGATATACCGCAATATTACACCTGGAATGCATCATCGAAAAAATTTCAACAAGGAAGACCAGTTGATGGTCATCCAGGTATTTTCCGAACACATGCCTTGGGCAGGATGTATACGGTACATCCCAACAATGCTGAATGTTTCTATTTGCGAATGTTGTTGGTAAACGTTCGAGGATCAAAATCATTTCAGGATTTAAGAACAGTTCACGGTCATTTTTGTCAGAAATATCGTGAAGCATGTCAGCTCATGCATTTTTTAGAAGATGACACTCACTGGGGCGCAACACTTCATGATGCATCGATTTCATCTCATCCATAGCAAATACGAGTGCTATTTTCGATTATAATATCAACATGCAAGCCATCGAATCCAACTGAATAGTGGAATAAATATAAAGATTACATTACTGAAGATATTTTAATTCGGTTGCGTTGTAGAGCAATGGATCCTGATTTGCTGATTACATTGGAAATGTGCAATGAAGCTTTGATAATATTGAAGATATGTGTCTTGCGACTGTCAATAAAGCATTGGAGCAGTTAGCTTTGGTTTCACCAAATCGTCCCATGCATGATTTATTTGTTCGAGAGTTGCAGCGTGAACAACTATTCGATTGTGACGATTTTCGTACATTTGTTCAATCCAACATCACCAAATTGAACAATCAACAAAAGGATATATATGACAAAATCATGCAAGCTGTTTCTGATAACACTGATGGATTATATTTTTTGGATGCACCTGGCGGCACGGGAAAAACATTTGTGATTTCATTAATTTTAGCAAATATTCTATCGCAACAGGAAATTGTTTTGGCACCCGCTTCTGCTGGAATTGCTGCAACTTTATTGGATGAAGGCCGAAAAGCTCATTCAGCTTTAAAATTGCCATTGAATATACAGGTGGTTGAAACTCCAACCTGTAACATATCCAAAAATTCAGCGATGGAAAAAGTTTACCAACAAGCAGCGGTCATTCTATGGGATGAGTGTACAATGAAAACGAAAAACCATTGGAAGCATTAAATCGAAAGATGCAAGATTTACTTGGAAGGTCGGCTCATCAGTTATTTTATTACGGAATTTAAATGCACCAAAATTGTGTAATGGAACAAGACTGAATATAAAAAAGTTGATGACGAATTTAATTGAAGCAACAATACTGACCGGCAAAGCGAAAAGTGAAATTGTGTTTATGCCGCGAACCCCACTGATACCAACAGACATGCCATTTGAATTCAAGCAATTTCCAGTGCGCCTCTCATTTGCTATGTCAGCCAACAAAGCGCAAGAACAAACGCTTCGAATATGCGGATTTTCGCACGGACAGCTATACGTTGCCTGTTCCAGAGTAGGCATTCCAAATTGTTTCTTTATTCATATCCCAGATGGAAAAACGAAAAATGTAGTGTATCCAAATGTAAAATGGATTAAGAATTGAAATAAAGATTAAAAAAAATTCTATGATATTTTATTCTTTTTCCAATATTTCTATTGATGTAGCGAAGCACACCGGGGTCCCGCTAGTGTTATTATAAACGCGTAATAATCATTGTACACACATCAATTTGATAAAAAAATTCACCTGTGCAAACATACATATGTATATATAAACAAGTAAGGATGGCTAAGTTCGGGTGTAACCGAACATTACATACTCAGTTGAGAGCTGTGGAGACAAAGTAAGGGAAATTACCATGTTGTAAAAGGAACCTAGGGTAAGCCTGGAATGTGTTTGTATGACATGTGTATCAAATGGAAGGTACTAAAGAGTATTTTAAGAGGAAGTGGGCCATAGATCTATAGATGGACGCCATTTAGGGATATCGCCATAAAGCTGGATAAGTGTTGACTCTAGAATTTGTTTGTACGATATGGGTATCAAATGAAAGGTGTTAATGAGTATTTTAAAAGGAAGTGGGCCTATGTTATATAGGTGGACGCATTTCGGAATATCGTTATAAAAGTGGACCTGGGTTGACTCTAGAATGCGTTTGTACAATATGGGTGTCAAACGAAAAGTGTAATAAGTGTTTTAAAAGGGAGGGGCCTTTGTTCTATGGGTGGACGCCTTTTCGGGATATCGCCATAAACGTGGACCAGGGGTACTCTAGAATGCGTTTGTACAATATGGGTGTCAAACGAAAAGTGTAATAAGTGTTTTAAAAGGGAGTGGGCCTTTGTTCTATGGGTGGACGCCTTTTCGGGATATCGCCATAAACGTGGACCAGGGGTGACTCTAGAATGCGTTTGTACAATATGGGTATCAAATGAAAGGTGCTAATGAGTATTTTAAAAGGGCGTGGGTCTTAGTTCTATAGGTGGACGCCTTTTCGAGATATCTCCATTAAGGTAGAACAGGGGTGACTCTAGAAGTTGTTTGTACGATATGGGTATCAAATGAAAGGTGTTAATGAGTATTTTAAAAGGAAGTGGGCCTAAGTTCTATAGGTGGACGCATTTCGGAATATCGTTATAAAAGTGGACCTGGGTTGACTCTAGAATGCGTTTGTACAATATGGGTGTCAAACGATAAGTGTAATAAGTCTTTTAAAAGGGAGTGGGCCTTTGTTCTATGGGTGGACGCCTTTTCGGGATATCGCCATAAACGTGGACCAGGGGTGACTCTAGAATGCGTTTGTACAATATGGGTATCAAATGAAAGGTGCTAATGAGTATTTTAAAAGGGCGTGGGTCTTAGTTCTATAGGTGGACGCCTTTTCGAGATATCTCCATAAAGGTAGACCAGGGGTGACTCTAGAAGTTGTTTGTACGATATGGGTATCAAATGAAAGGTGTTAATGAGTATTTTAAAAGGGAGTGGGCCTTAGTTCTATAGGTGGATGCCCTTTCGAGATATCGCCATAAAGGTGGGCCTGGGGTGACTCTAGAATTTTTGTGTGCGATATGGGTATCAAATGAAAGGTGTTAATGAGTATTTTAAAAGGGCGTGGGCCTTAGTTCTATAGGTGGACGCCTTTTCGAGATATCGCCATAAAGGTGGACCAGGGGAGACTCTAGAATTTGTTTGTACGATATGGGTATCAAATGAAAGGTGTTAATGAGTATTTTAAAAGGGCGTGGGCCTTAGTTCTATAGGTGGACGCCTTTTAGAGATATCGACATAAAGGTGGACCAGGGGTGACTCTAGAATTTGTTTATACGATGTGGATATCAAATGAAAGTGTTAATGAGTATTTTAAAAGGGAGTGGACCTTAGTTCTAAAGGTGGATGCCTTTTCGAGATATCGCCATAAAGGAGGGCCAGGGGTGACTCTAAAATTTTTTTGTACGATATGGGTATCAAATGAAAGGTGTTAATGAGTATTTTAAAAAGGCGTGGACCTTAGTTCTATAGGTGGACGCCTTTTCGAGATGTCGTCATGAAGGTGGACCAGGGGTGACTCTAGAATTTGTTTGTACGATATGGGTATCAAATGAAAGGTGTTAATGAGTATTTTAAAAAGGAGAGGGCCTTAGTTCTATATGTGGACGCCTTTCGAGATATCGCCATAAACGTGGACCAGGGGTGACTCTAGAATGTGTTTGTACGATACGGGTATCAAATTAAAGGTATTAATGAGGGTTTTAAAAGGGAGTGGCCCTTAGTTGTATATTTGAAGGTGTTTTCGAGATATCTACTAAAATGTGGACCAGGGTGATCCAGAACATCATCTGTCGGGTACCGCTAATTCATTTATATGTGTAATATCACGTACAGTATTCATTCCAAGATTCCAAGGGCTTTTGATTTCGCCCTGCAAAACTTTTTCATTTTCTTCTGCTTAATATGGTAGGTGTCACACCCATTTTACCAAGTTTTTTTCTAAAGTTATATTTTGCGTCAATAGACCAATACAATTACCATGTTTCATTCCTTTTTTCGTAATTGGTATATAAGTATGGCCTTTTTTTCATTTTTTGTAATTTTCGATATCGAAAAAGTGGGCGTGGTCATAGTCGGATTTCGGCCATTTTTTACACCAATACAAAGTGAGTTCAGATAAGTACGTAAACTGAGTTTAGTAAAGATATATCGATTTTTGCTCAAGTTATCGTATTAACGGCCGAGCGGAAGGACAGACGGTCGACTGTGTATAAAAACTGGGCGTGGCTTCAACCGATTTCGCCCTTTTTCACAGAAAACAGTTGTCGTCCTAGGAGCTAAGCCTCTACCAAATTTCACAAGGATTGTTTAATTTTTGTTCGACTTATGGCATCAAAAGCATCCTAGACAAATTAAATGAAAAAGGGCGGAGCCACGCCCATTTTGAAATTTTCTTTTATTTTTGTATTTTGTTGCACCATATCCTTACTGGAGTTGAATGTTGGCATAATTTACTTATATGCTGTAAAGATATTAACTTTTCTTTTAAAATTTGAATTAAAAAAACAATTTTTTTTAAAAGAGGGCGTGGTCGTTCTCCGATTTTGCTAATTTTTATTAAGCAGACAAAAAGTAATAAGAGTAACGTTCCTGCCAAATTTCATCATGATATCTTCAACGACTGCCAAATTACAGCTTGCAAAACTTCTAAATTACCTTCATTTAAAAGTGGGCAGTGCCACGCCCATTGTCCAAAATTTTACTATTTTTCTATTTTGCGTCATAAGCTCAACTCACCTACCAAGTTTCATCGCTTAATGCCTATTTGGTAATGAATTATCGCACTTTTTAGATTCTTCGAAATTTTCGATACCGAAAAAGTGGGCGTGGTTATTGTCCGATATCGTTCATTTTAAATAGCGTCCTGAGATGAGTCCCCAGGAACCTACATACCAAATTTCATCAAGATAACTCAAAATTTACTCAAGTTATCGTGTTAACGGACAGACGGACGGACGGACGGACATGGCTCAATCGAATTTTTTTTCGATACTGATGATTTTGATATATGGAAATCTATATCTATCTCGATTCCTTTATACCTGTACAACCAACCGTTATGCAATCAAACTTAATATACGCTGTGAGCTCTGCTCAACTGAGTATAACAAACAATTTCTAGGAAATTTTCTTATAAAAACGTATAGCAATTTATTTTGTCAAAGCCACGTTCATTTAATTTCACTGTAATATGCGTCAATATGAACCTATTTGTTTAACTAATTAAAAATTTCCATTAAAGTTATGAATCAAATAGGCTAATTAGGCTTTTATAACAAAAAGTTTATATGAAAATGTTATTATAAACGCTTAGTAATCATTGTACACATATCAATTTGATAAAAAAATTCAACTGTGCAAACATACATATGTATATATAAACAAACAATTTCTAGGAAATTTTCTTATAAAAACGTATAGCAATTTATTTTGTCAAAGCAGCGTTCATTTAATTTCTCTGTAATATGCGTCAATATGAACCTATTTGTTTAACTAATTAAAAATTTCCATTAAAGTTAAGAATCAAATAGGCTAATTAGGCTCTTATAACAAAAAGTTTATATGGAAATGTTATTATAAACGCTTAGTAATCATTATACACATATCAATTTGATAAAAAAATTCAACTGTGCAAACATGCATATGTATATATAAACAAACAATTTCTAGGAAATTTTCTTATAAAAACGTATACCAATTTATTTTGTCAAAGCCACGTTCATCTAGTTTCTCTGTAATATGCGTCAATATGAAACTATTTGTTTAACTAATTAAAAATTTCCATTAAAGTTATGAATCAAATAGGCTAATTAGGCTTTTATAACAAAAAGTTTATATGGAAATGTTATTATAAACGCTTAGTAATCATTGTACACATATCAATTTGATAAAAAAATTCAACTGTGCAAACATACATATGTATATATAAAAAAACAATTTCTAGGAAATTTTCTTATAAAAACGTATAGCAATTTATTTTGTCAAAGCCACGTTCATTTAATTTCTCGGTAATATGCGTCAATATGAACCTATTTGTTTAACTAATTAAAAATTTCCATTAAAGTTATCAATCAAATAGGCTAATTAGTCTTTTATAACAAAAAGTTTATATGGAAATGTTATTATAAACGCTTAGTAATCATTGTACACATATCAATTTGATAAAAAAATTCAACTGTGCAAACATACATATGTATATATAAACAAACAATTTCTAGGAAATTTTCTTATAAAAACGTATAGCAATTTATTTTATCAAAGCCACATTCATTTAATTTGTCTGTAATATGCGTCAATATGAACCTATTTGTTTAACTAATTAAAAATTTCCATTAAAGTTATGAATCAAATAGGCTAATTAGGCTTTTATAACAAAAAGTTTATATGGAATTGTTATTATAAACGCTTAGTAATCATTGTACACATATCAATTTGATAAAAAAATTCAACTGTGCCAACATACATATATATATATAAACAAACAATTTCTAGGAAATTTTCTTATAAAAACGTATAGCAATTTATTTTGTCAAAGCAACGTTCATTTAATTTCTCTGTAATATGCGTCAATATGAACCTATTTGTTTAACTAATTAAAAATTTCCATTAAAGTTATGAATCAAATAGGCTAATTAGGCTCTTATAACAAAAAGTTTATATGGAAATGTTATTATAAACACTTAGTAATCATTATACACATATCAATTTGATAAAAAAATTCAACTGTGCAAACATGCATATGTATATATAAACAAACAATTCCTAGGAAATTTTCTTATAAAAACGTATACCAATTTATTTTGTCAAAGCCACGTTCATCTAGTTTCTCTGTAATATGCGTCAATATGAAACTATTTGTTTAACTAATTAAAAATTTCCATTAAAGTTATGAATCAAATAGGCTAATTAGGCTTTTATAACAAAAAGTTTATATGGAAATGTTATTATAAACGCTTAGTAATCATTGTACACATATCAATTTGATAAAAAAATTCAACTGTGCAAACATACATATGTATATATAAAAAAACAATTTCTAGGAAATTTTCTTATAAAAACGTATAGCAATTTACTTTGTCAAAGCCACGTTCATTTAATTTCTCTGTAATATGCGTCAATATGAACCTATTTGTTTAACTAATTAAAAATTTCCATTAAAGTTATCAATCAAATAGGCTAATTAGTCTTTTATAACAAAAAGTTTATATGGAAATGTTATTATAAACGCTTAGTAATCATTGTACACATATCAATTTGATAAAAAACTTCAACTGTGCAAACATACATATGTATATATAAACAAACAATTTCTAGGAAATTTTCTTATAAAAACGTATAGCAATTTATTTTATCAAAGCCACGTTCATTTAATTTGTCTGTAATATGCGACAATATGAACCTACTTGTTTAACTAATTAAAAATTTCCATTAAAGTTATGAATCAAATAGGCTAATTAGGCTCTTATAACAAAAAGTTTATATGGAAATGTTATTATAAACGCTTAGTAATCATTGTACACATATCAATTTGATGAAAAAATGCAACTGTGCAAACATACATATGTATATATAAACAAACAATTTCTAGGAAAATTTCTTATAAAAACGTATAGCAATTTATTTTGTCAAAGACACGTTCATTTAATTTCTCTGTAATATGCGTCAATATGAACCTATTTGTTTAACTAATTAAAATGTCCATTAAAATTATGAATCAAATAGGCTAATTAGTCTTTTATAACAAAAAGTTTATATGGAAATATTATTATAAACGCTTAGTAATCATTGTACACATATCAATTTGATAAAAAGATTCAACTGTGCAAACATACATATGTATATATAAACAAACAATTTCTAGGAAATTTTCTTATAAAAACGTATAGCAATTTACTTTGTCAAAGCCACGTTCATTTAATTTCTCTGTAATATGCGTCAATATGAACCTATTTGTTTAACTAATTAAAAATTTCCATTAAAGTTATCAATCAAATAGGCTAATTAGTCTTTTATAACAAAAAGTTTATATGGAAATGTTATTATAAACGCTTAGTAATCATTGTACACATATCAATTTGATAAAAAATTTCAACTGTGCAAACATACATATGTATATATAAAAAAACAATTTCTAGGAAATTTTCTTATAAAAACGTATAGCAATTTATTTTGTCAAAGCCACGTTCATTTAATTTCTCTGTAATATGCGTCAATATGAACCTATTTGTTTAACTAATTAAAAATTTCCATTAAAGTTATCAATCAAATAGGCTAATTAGTCTTTTATAACAAAAAGTTTATATGGAAATGTTATTATAAACGCTTAGTAATCATTGTACACATATCAATTTGATAAAAAAATTCAACTGTGCAAACATACATATGTATATATAAACAAACAATTTCTAGGAAATTTTCTTATAAAAACGTATAGCAATTTATTTTGTCAAAGCCACGTTCATTTAATTTCTCTGTAATATGCGTCAATATGAACCTATTTGTTTAACTAATTAAAAATTTCCATTAAACTTATCAATCAAGTAGGCTAATTAGTCTTTTATAACAAAAAGTTAATATGGAAATGTTATTATAAACGCTTAGTAATCATTGTACACATATCAATTTGATAAAAAAATTCAACTGTGCAAACATACATATGTATATATAAACAAACAATTTCTGCGAAATTTTCTTATGAAAAAGTATAGCAAAATGTTTTGTCAAAGCCACGTTCATTTAATTTCTCTGTAATATGCGTCAATATGAACCTATTTGTTTAACTAATTAAAAATTTCCTTTATAGTTATGAATCAAATAGGCCAATTAGTCTTTTATAACAAAAAGTTTATATGGAAATGTTATTATAAACGCTTAGTAATCATTTGATAAAAAAATTCAACTGTGCAAACATACATATTGTAACGAATTTGGCTGCAAATCCTCTTATTTGCAATCCTCTACTAAGTTCGAATCACTAAACTGTTGAATAAATAACTCCAATTTGTAATAATGCAAAATTGCCTTTATTAAAGTACTTCACAATAACAAACTGTGCAACGAATAGCTTGCTTAATAACCACACTGTTTGATAGCTCAATGAAATTCTACTATTCAAAATAACACTGCTATTGCTCGCTAGATATCGTCTTAATCAAACTGCTTGACAACTCAAATCAAACTGAATTACTTCTTACTCGCCTGCCCCGCTTTTATAGTTTACGCTGCATACTTCTAGGCTCTTCGATTTCCAGAAGTTACTAGTTAGTTCGGGCTACAAAATCGCCAGCCACAACTACGTGCACAAATTATTGCTCTCTCTTGTGACAACTCAGATTAGATATATGCATGTATATGTGCATTGCCGCTCAGATGTTCGTATACGTACATATGTGTAGACGCAATTATTTATTCGTTTATGTAGATACATAATGATTGAATTATTGATGTGCATTCACGTCACTGGTTAGCATAGGCTTAGAGACGATAGCATCGCTCAGTGCTGCTAACATTCGTTACACTGCCCTCCACCTAAGTCTGATCGTCCCGATCAGACAAATCTCTCGATCTAAACGCCGCTAGCATCTCCAAATGAACCACCTTTCTATTTCGTGGTTTCCCAATGGTTTGTATGCGGTAGATGGGATTACTGATCTTCTTCACAACCTTGTACGGGCCTTCCCAAATGCACCGAATTTTGGCTGGAACACCTTTCCGCCGGTGAGGGTTGTTTAACAGTACCAAATCTCCCTCCAAGAACCCTTCCGAATTATTGTTCTCATTGTACCTGCGTTTGATCTTACTACTCATTATCCTTAGTCGTTTCCTAACACTTTGTTGTTTGACCAATGAACTACTTCGCAGAGCTTGCGCTTGACGGATTGGCTTGACAGTATCGTTCCGCCGTTTCCCAACAAAAGTTTGCGATGGCTTGAAACCACCCTTGCATGCTTCCTGCAAAATTCTTGCAGTCGTTTTAGTGCGTCCATTAGGGTTTGTCAATGCCGGTGTTTTTCTCGCAGGTACTTTTGATGTCGCTTTGTTTGGCCCATTCGTTTCATCAACCTTTACCTTTGACTTTCGTGGCTTTTGTCGACTTTTCTCCACCAGTACTCGATTACTGCTGAAACCTTTTTCCAAACTAAAGTTAATTGGTATGTCCTGGTTCTTATAGCGCATAATTTTTCTCCGCATATCGCTCCTGACGTCATGGTCAACCAAGAAGTCCACTCCCAATATGACTTCATCAACGATCTCCGCCACAACGAATTTGTGTAGAACCATGACTTTTCCAATTAATACCTCACATACCACTTCGCCTTGGACTTGATTATACTCGCCTGTGACCGTATGCAACCTTGCTCCAGGTAACGGTTTTACTCTCCTGTTGACCAAGTCAGATCGGATCAAGGAATGAGATGCGCCCGTATCTACAGTCAGTACTCGTTTTTTGCCATCCACATTCCCTCTGACGGAAAGACTGCTCGATTTTCTACCAATTTGCGACACAGATATCACAGGGCATTCAATAGCTGGATCTAGCTCTCTACCTCTTACTCGCTCTTGCTCATCTCCTCCAGCTTTGCGTTTATGGCCACCCACATTGTTGGAACTATTAGGACCAAGATCGCAATAACGTGCAATGTGACCTGGGTTGCCGCACTTGAGACATTTAATAACTCCGGCATTCTTCTGTTGAGATCCCTTCAGTGCTTCCAAAATTGTTTCTACCCACTCTGGCCTTTCTACTTCCACACGGCGTGCTTTGAAAACTGGCTTACACAGAAGCGACGCTGTTTCTTGAATCAGAGCTTGTGACACCGTTTCTGCGAACGTTGGCTTTGGGTTTGCGTATGTAGCTCGCTTTGTTTCGATGTCTCGTATCCCATTTATAAAACTCTGGATTTTTACCCTCTCGGTGTATTCCACGGGTGCGTCCGCATTTGCGAGATGAGGCAACCTTTCAACATCTGAAGCAAACTCCTGCAATGACTCATTTGCTTTTTGGTAGCGGTTTTGCAACTCAATTTGGAATATCTGTTTCCTATGCTCGCTTCCATAACGTCGTTCTACAGCAGCCATCAATGTTTCATAACTGTTCCGTTCGTACTCTGGAATCGTCTGTAAGATTTCCGCTGCAGGCCCTTTCAATGCCACGAACAGTGCAGCAACTTTATCTTCCGCATTCCAGTTGTTCACTGCTACGGTCTTCTCAAACTGTAGCTTGAAGACCTGGAAAGGAACAGAACCATCAAATGATGGTGTTTTTACCTTTGGATTGCTTGCTGAAACAGCTGGGCGGTTTAGCTGCAGCTCCTGTATATGACCTTTTAAAGCATCTACCTCAGCCTCGATTTTGTTCTCAAACTGCATTATTTTTTCGTCCATACGGGCTTCTAGTTGTACAGAGATCTGCGATGATACCTGTGCTGAAATTTGTCCCGACATTTCGGATATAAGTTCCTCCTGTGCTTCAATCCTGGATGCTATTTGTAACGACATTTCGGATATACGTGCCTCCTGTGTTTCAATCCTGGATGTTATTTGTGACGACATTTCGGATATACGTGTCTCCTGTGATTCAATCTTTGCTATTATACGGTTCTCCTGCGATTCCAGTTGAGATGCCATATTTGTGGATATTTGTGATGACATTTCTGTTATACGTGCCTCTTGCGCTTCCAGCTGGGATGCCAATTGCGACGACATTGATGCTACTGTCGATGTTTGTGCAGATATTGCAGCCAATATCATGTTCAAGTCTGTGCTGGTAACTATCTGAGATGTTTCGTTTTTCTCTTCAATTTTTGTTGTCTTCTCGCCATCAAGATGAAAGACATACTCTTCCACATCAATTCCTTCTGCTTCCATTGCCTCTCGTAGCCGTGCCTGAAGTTCAAGTTTAACGCCGCTTGTATTCAATCCACGGCTCTCCAACTCCTTCTTCAGTTGCTGGATCTTCAATTCACTGAACTTTGCCATGTCCTTGTTGTCCTCTGGAATTTATTCAACAATTCCTCTTCTGACACCAATTGTAACGAATTTGGCTGCAAATCCTCTTATTTGCAATCCTCTACTAAGTTTGAATCACTAAACTGTTGAATAAATAACTCCAATTTGTAATAATGCAAAATGGCCTTTATTAAAGTACTTCACAATAACAAACTGTGCAACGAATAGCTTGCTTAATAACCACACTGTTTGGTAGCTCAATGAAACTCTACTATTCAAAATAACACTGCTATTGCTCGCTAGATATCGTCTTAATCAAACTGCTTGACAACTCAAATCAAACTGAATTACTTCTTACTCGCCTTACACACCAAGCTACGGCTACGTTTCATACCATTATTCAATGGAATTGACATTTCTAGAATTATAATTTGACGTTCGAAATTTCTATGTGAATGATATCGCACGTCTGACGATATTACCAGCTTCTTATATTGGTAGTCCACGCCACATGCACGAATATGCACAAGATGCTATGTCATATGTTCGAAAATACGGCCGACCAGATCTTTTCATCACTTTTACGTGTAATCCGATGTGGAACGATATAAAAAATAATTTGTTCGACGGTCAGTCACCAACAAATAGACACGATGTTACAGCACGTCTATTCCGGCAAAAATTGAAGGCACTGATGGATTTAATTGTGAAATTAAGCGTTTTTGGAAAGGTGCAATGTTGGATGTAATCGATTGAATGGCAAAAAAGAGGTTTGCCACACGCACACATATTGATATGGCTGGTACGTAAAATAACAAGGGACGAGATTGACAGCGTCATATCAGCCGAAATACCAGATCAAACCATCGATCCAGAATTATTTGAAGTGGTACCAAAAAACATGATTCATGGTCCATGCGGTGAAATAAATATGAATTCACCATGTATGATCGATGGAAATGTTCAAAGCGGTATCCAAGAGCATTAATTTCCGATACCATAACAGACAATGATGGATATCCATTGTATCGACGTCGTTCATTTGAAAATATTGGTATAACGGCGATAATAACAGTGCGCAATCAAGACATCGAAGTTGACAATCGTTGGGTCGTGCCATATTCACCGATACTCTCAAAAGTTCTTCAGGCTCACATAAATGTTGAGTACTGTAATTCAGTAAAGTCTATCAAATACATTTGTAAATATGTGAATAAAGGAAGTGATATGGCGATACATGAGCAATAATGAAGCAGTTTGGCGTATCTTTTCGATTCCTTTGCACGAAAGACGTCCTCTTGTTGTCCATTTGGCAGTTCATCTGGAGAATGGTCAACAAGTTTATTTCACTACTGGGAATGTACAGCATAGAGCAGCACAATCACCAGCAACTACTTTAACTGCTTTTTTTCAATTGTGTGAAATCGAAACATTTGCCAGAAATTTGATATATGTTGATATACCGCAATATTACACCTGGAATGCATCATCGAAAAAATTTCAAACAAGGAAGACCAGTTGATGGTCATCCAGGTATTTTCCGAACACATGCCTTGGGCAGGATGTATACGGTACATCCCAACAATGCTGAATGTTTCTATTTGCGAATGTTGTTGGTAAAGGTTCGAGGATCAAAATCATTTCAGGATTTAAGAACAGTTCACGGTCATTTTTGTCAGAAATATCGTGAAGCATGTCAGCTCATGCATTTTTTAGAAGATGACACTCACTGGGGCGCAACACTTCATGATGCATCGATTTCATCTCATCCATAGCAAATACGAGTGCTATTTTCGATTATAATATCAACATGCAAGCCATCGAATCCAACTGAATAGTGGAATAAATATAAAGATTACATTACTGAAGATATTTTAATTCGGTTGCGTTGTAGAGCAATGGATCCTGATTTGCTGATTACATTGGAAATGTGCAATGAAGCTTTGATAATATTGAAGATATGTGTCTTGCGACTGTCAATAAAGCATTGGAGCAGTTAGCTTTGGTTTCACCAAATCGTCCCATGCATGATTTATTTGTTCGAGAGTTGCAGCGTGAACAACTATTCGATTGTGACGATTTTCGTACATTTGTTCAATCCAACATCACCAAATTGAACAATCAACAAAAGGATATATATGACAAAATCATGCAAGCTGTTTCTGATAACACTGATGGATTATATTTTTTGGATGCACCTGGCGGCACGGGAAAAACATTTGTGATTTCATTAATTTTAGCAAATATTCTATCGCAACAGGAAATTGTTTTGGCACCCGCTTCTGCTGGAATTGCTGCAACTTTATTGGATGAAGGCCGAAAAGCTCATTCAGCTTTAAAATTGCCATTGAATATACAGGTGGTTGAAACTCCAACCTGTAACATATCCAAAAATTCAGCGATGGAAAAAGTTTAGCAACAAGCAGCGGTCATTCTATGGGATGAGTGTACAATGAAAACGAAAAACCATTGGAAGCATTAAATCGAAAGATGCAAGATTTACTTGGAAGGTCGGCTCATCAGTTATTTTATTACGGAATTTAAATGCACCAAAATTGTGTAATGGAACAAGACTGAATATAAAAAAGTTGATGACGAATTTAATTGAAGCAACAATACTGACCGGCAAAGCGAAAAGTGAAATTGTGTTTATGCCGCGAACCCCACTGATACCAACAGACATGCCATTTGAATTCAAGCAATTTCCAGTGCGCCTCTCATTTGCTATGTCAGCCAACAAAGCGCAAGAACAAACGCTTCGAATATGCGGATTTTCGCACGGACAGCTATACGTTGCCTGTTCCAGAGTAGGCATTCCAAATTGTTTCTTTATTCATATCCCAGATGGAAAAACGAAAAATGTAGTGTATCCAAATGTAAAATGGATTAAGAATTGAAATAAAGATTAAAAAAAATTCTATGATATTTTATTCTTTTTCCAATATTTCTATTGATGTAGCGAAGCACACCGGGGTCCCGCTAGTGTTATTATAAACGCGTAATAATCATTGTACACACATCAATTTGATATAAAAATTCACCTGTGCAAACATACATATGTATATATAAACAAGTAAGGATGGCTAAGTTCGGGTGTAACCGAACATTACATACTCAGTTGAGAGCTGTGGAGACAAAGTAAGGGAAATTACCATGTTGTAAAAGGAACCTAGGGTAAGCCTGGAATGTGTTTGTATGACATGTGTATCAAATGGAAGGTACTAAAGAGTATTTTAAGAGGAAGTGGGCCATAGATCTATAGATGGACGCCATTTAGGGATATCGCCATAAAGCTGGATAAGTGTTGACTCTAGAATTTGTTTGTACGATATGGGTATCAAATGAAAGGTGTTAATGAGTATTTTAAAAGGAAGTGGGCCTATGTTATATAGGTGGACGCATTTCGGAATATCGTTATAAAAGTGGACCTGGGTTGACTCTAGAATGCGTTTGTACAATATGGGTGTCAAACGAAAAGTGTAATAAGTGTTTTAAAAGGGAGGGGCCTTTGTTCTATGGGTGGACGCCTTTTCGGGATATCGCCATAAACGTGGACCAGGGGTACTCTAGAATGCGTTTGTACAATATGGGTGTCAAACGAAAAGTGTAATAAGTGTTTTAAAAGGGAGTGGGCCTTTGTTCTATGGGTGGACGCCTTTTCGGGATATCGCCATAAACGTGGACCAGGGGTGACTCTAGAATGCGTTTGTACAATATGGGTATCAAATGAAAGGTGCTAATGAGTATTTTAAAAGGGCGTGGGTCTTAGTTCTATAGGTGGACGCCTTTTCGAGATATCTCCATTAAGGTAGAACAGGGGTGACTCTAGAAGTTGTTTGTACGATATGGGTATCAAATGAAAGGTGTTAATGAGTATTTTAAAAGGAAGTGGGCCTAAGTTCTATAGGTGGACGCATTTCGGAATATCGTTATAAAAGTGGACCTGGGTTGACTCTAGAATGCGTTTGTACAATATGGGTGTCAAACGATAAGTGTAATAAGTCTTTTAAAAGGGAGTGGGCCTTTGTTCTATGGGTGGACGCCTTTTCGGGATATCGCCATAAACGTGGACCAGGGGTGACTCTAGAATGCGTTTGTACAATATGGGTATCAAATGAAAGGTGCTAATGAGTATTTTAAAAGGGCGTGGGTCTTAGTTCTATAGGTGGACGCCTTTTCGAGATATCTCCATAAAGGTAGACCAGGGGTGACTCTAGAAGTTGTTTGTACGATATGGGTATCAAATGAAAGGTGTTAATGAGTATTTTAAAAGGGAGTGGGCCTTAGTTCTATAGGTGGATGCCCTTTCGAGATATCGCCATAAAGGTGGGCCTGGGGTGACTCTAGAATTTTTGTGTGCGATATGGGTATCAAATGAAAGGTGTTAATGAGTATTTTAAAAGGGCGTGGGCCTTAGTTCTATAGGTGGACGCCTTTTCGAGATATCGCCATAAAGGTGGACCAGGGGAGACTCTAGAATTTGTTTGTACGATATGGGTATCAAATGAAAGGTGTTAATGAGTATTTTAAAAGGGCGTGGGCCTTAGTTCTATAGGTGGACGCCTTTTAGAGATATCGACATAAAGGTGGACCAGGGGTGACTCTAGAATTTGTTTATACGATGTGGATATCAAATGAAAGTGTTAATGAGTATTTTAAAAGGGAGTGGACCTTAGTTCTAAAGGTGGATGCCTTTTCGAGATATCGCCATAAAGGAGGGCCAGGGGTGACTCTAAAATTTTTTTGTACGATATGGGTATCAAATGAAAGGTGTTAATGAGTATTTTAAAAAGGCGTGGACCTTAGTTCTATAGGTGGACGCCTTTTCGAGATATCGTCATGAAGGTGGACCAGGGGTGACTCTAGAATTTGTTTGTACGATATGGGTATCAAATGAAAGGTGTTAATGAGTATTTTAAAAAGGAGAGGGCCTTAGTTCTATATGTGGACGCCTTTCGAGATATCGCCATAAACGTGGACCAGGGGTGACTCTAGAATGTGTTTGTACGATACGGGTATCAAATTAAAGGTATTAATGAGGGTTTTAAAAGGGAGTGGCCCTTAGTTGTATATTTGAAGGTGTTTTCGAGATATCTACTAAAATGTGGACCAGGGTGATCCAGAACATCATCTGTCGGGTACCGCTAATTCATTTATATGTGTAATATCACGTACAGTATTCATTCCAAGATTCCAAGGGCTTTTGATTTCGCCCTGCAAAACTTTTTCATTTTCTTCTGCTTAATATGGTAGGTGTCACACCCATTTTACCAAGTTTTTTTCTAAAGTTATATTTTGCGTCAATAGACCAATACAATTACCATGTTTCATTCCTTTTTTCGTAATTGGTATATAAGTATGGCCTTTTTTTCATTTTTTGTAATTTTCGATATCGAAAAAGTGGGCGTGGTCATAGTCGGATTTCGGCCATTTTTTACACCAATACAAAGTGAGTTCAGATAAGTACGTAAACTGAGTTTAGTAAAGATATATCGATTTTTGCTCAAGTTATCGTATTAACGGCCGAGCGGAAGGACAGACGGTCGACTGTGTATAAAAACTGGGCGTGGCTTCAACCGATTTCGCCCTTTTTCACAGAAAACAGTTGTCGTCCTAGGAGCTAAGCCTCTACCAAATTTCACAAGGATTGTTTAATTTTTGTTCGACTTATGGCATCAAAAGCATCCTAGACAAATTAAATGAAAAAGGGCGGAGCCACGCCCATTTTGAAATTTTCTTTTATTTTTGTATTTTGTTGCACCATATCCTTACTGGAGTTGAATGTTGGCATAATTTACTTATATGCTGTAAAGATATTAACTTTTCTTTTAAAATTTGAATTAAAAAAACAATTTTTTTTAAAAGAGGGCGTGGTCGTTCTCCGATTTTGCTAATTTTTATTAAGCAGACAAAAAGTAATAAGAGTAACGTTCCTGCCAAATTTCATCATGATATCTTCAACGACTGCCAAATTACAGCTTGCAAAACTTCTAAATTACCTTCATTTAAAAGTGGGCAGTGCCACGCCCATTGTCCAAAATTTTACTATTTTTCTATTTTGCGTCATAAGCTCAACTCACCTACCAAGTTTCATCGCTTAATGCCTATTTGGTAATGAATTATCGCACTTTTTAGATTCTTCGAAATTTTCGATACCGAAAAAGTGGGCGTGGTTATTGTCCGATATCGTTCATTTTAAATAGCGTCCTGAGATGAGTCCCCAGGAACCTACATACCAAATTTCATCAAGATAACTCAAAATTTACTCAAGTTATCGTGTTAACGGACAGACGGACGGACGGACGGACATGGCTCAATCGAATTTTTTTTCGATACTGATGATTTTGATATATGGAAATCTATATCTATCTCGATTCCTTTATACCTGTACAACCAACCGTTATGCAATCAAACTTAATATACGCTGTGAGCTCTGCTCAACTGAGTATAACAAACAATTTCTAGGAAATTTTCTTATAAAAACGTATAGCAATTTATTTTGTCAAAGCCACGTTCATTTAATTTCACTGTAATATGCGTCAATATGAACCTATTTGTTTAACTAATTAAAAATTTCCATTAAAGTTATGAATCAAATAGGCTAATTAGGCTTTTATAACAAAAAGTTTATATGAAAATGTTATTATAAACGCTTAGTAATCATTGTACACATATCAATTTGATAAAAAAATTCAACTGTGCAAACATACATATGTATATATAAACAAACAATTTCTAGGAAATTTTCTTATAAAAACGTATACCAATTTATTTTGTCAAAGCCACGTTCATCTAGTTTCTCTGTAATATGCGTCAATATGAAACTATTTGTTTAACTAATTAAAAATTTCCATTAAAGTTATGAATCAAATAGGCTAATTAGGCTTTTATAACAAAAAGTTTATATGGAAATGTTATTATAAACGCTTAGTAATCATTGTACACATATCAATTTGATAAAAAAATTCAACTGTGCAAACATACATATGTATATATAAAAAAACAATTTCTAGGAAATTTTCTTATAAAAACGTATAGCAATTTATTTTGTCAAAGCCACGTTCATTTAATTTCTCGGTAATATGCGTCAATATGAACCTATTTGTTTAACTAATTAAAAATTTCCATTAAAGTTATCAATCAAATAGGCTAATTAGTCTTTTATAACAAAAAGTTTATATGGAAATGTTATTATAAACGCTTAGTAATCATTGTACACATATCAATTTGATAAAAAAATTCAACTGTGCAAACATACATATGTATATATAAACAAACAATTTCTAGGAAATTTTCTTATAAAAACGTATAGCAATTTATTTTATCAAAGCCACATTCATTTAATTTGTCTGTAATATGCGTCAATATGAACCTATTTGTTTAACTAATTAAAAATTTCCATTAAAGTTATGAATCAAATAGGCTAATTAGGCTTTTATAACAAAAAGTTTATATGGAATTGTTATTATAAACGCTTAGTAATCATTGTACACATATCAATTTGATAAAAAAATTCAACTGTGCCAACATACATATATATATATAAACAAACAATTTCTAGGAAATTTTCTTATAAAAACGTATAGCAATTTATTTTGTCAAAGCAACGTTCATTTAATTTCTCTGTAATATGCGTCAATATGAACCTATTTGTTTAACTAATTAAAAATTTCCATTAAAGTTATGAATCAAATAGGCTAATTAGGCTCTTATAACAAAAAGTTTATATGGAAATGTTATTATAAACACTTAGTAATCATTATACACATATCAATTTGATAAAAAAATTCAACTGTGCAAACATGCATATGTATATATAAACAAACAATTCCTAGGAAATTTTCTTATAAAAACGTATACCAATTTATTTTGTCAAAGCCACGTTCATCTAGTTTCTCTGTAATATGCGTCAATATGAAACTATTTGTTTAACTAATTAAAAATTTCCATTAAAGTTATGAATCAAATAGGCTAATTAGGCTTTTATAACAAAAAGTTTATATGGAAATGTTATTATAAACGCTTAGTAATCATTGTACACATATCAATTTGATAAAAAAATTCAACTGTGCAAACATACATATGTATATATAAAAAAACAATTTCTAGGAAATTTTCTTATAAAAACGTATAGCAATTTACTTTGTCAAAGCCACGTTCATTTAATTTCTCTGTAATATGCGTCAATATGAACCTATTTGTTTAACTAATTAAAAATATCCATTAAAGTTATCAATCAAATAGGCTAATTAGTCTTTTATAACAAAAAGTTTATATGGAAATGTTATTATAAACGCTTAGTAATCATTGTACACATATCAATTTGATAAAAAAATTCAACTGTGCAAACATACATATGTATATATAAACAAACAATTTCTAGGAAATTTTCTTATAAAAACGTATAGCAATTTATTTTATCAAAGCCACGTTCATTTAATTTGTCTGTAATATGCGACAATATGAACCTACTTGTTTAACTAATTAAAAATTTCCATTAAAGTTATGAATCAAATAGGCTAATTAGGCTCTTATAACAAAAAGTTTATATGGAAATGTTATTATAAACGCTTAGTAATCATTGTACACATATCAATTTGATGAAAAAATGCAACTGTGCAAACATATATATGTATATATAAACAAACAATTTCTAGGAAAATTTCTTATAAAAACGTATAGCAATTTATTTTGTCAAAGACACGTTCATTTAATTTCTCTGTAATATGCGTCAATATGAACCTATATGTTTAACTAATTAAAATGTCCATTAAAATTATGAATCAAATAGGCTAATTAGTCTTTTATAACAAAAAGTTTATATGGAAATATTATTATAAACGCTTAGTAATCATTGTACACATATCAATTTGATAAAAAGATTCAACTGTGCAAACATACATATGTATATATAAACAAACAATTTCTAGGAAATTTTCTTATAAAAACGTATAGCAATTTACTTTGTCAAAGCCACGTTCATTTAATTTCTCTGTAATATGCGTCAATATGAACCTATTTGTTTAACTAATTAAAAATTTCCATTAAAGTTATCAATCAAATAGGCTAATTAGTCTTTTATAACAAAAAGTTTATATGGAAATGTTATTATAAACGCTTAGTAATCATTGTACACATATCAATTTGATAAAAAATTTCAACTGTGCAAACATACATATGTATATATAAAAAAACAATTTCTAGGAAATTTTCTTATAAAAACGTATAGCAATTTATTTTGTCAAAGCCACGTTCATTTAATTTCTCTGTAATATGCGTCAATATGAACCTATTTGTTTAACTAATTAAAAATTTCCATTAAAGTTATCAATCAAATAGGCTAATTAGTCTTTTATAACAAAAAGTTTATATGGAAATGTTATTATAAACGCTTATTAATCATTGTACACATATCAATTTGATAAAAAAATTCAACTGTGCAAACATACATATGTATATATAAACAAACAATTTCTAGGAAATTTTCTTATAAAAACGTATAGCAATTTATTTTGTCAAAGCCACGTTCATTTAATTTCTCTGTAATATGCGTCAATATGAACCTATTTGTTTAACTAATTAAAAATTTCCATTAAACTTATCAATCAAGTAGGCTAATTAGTCTTTTATAACAAAAAGTTAATATGGAAATGTTATTATAAACGCTTAGTAATCATTGTACACATATCAATTTGATAAAAAAATTCAACTGTGCAAACATATATATGTATATATAAACAAACAATTTCTGCGAAATTTTCTTATGAAAAAGTATAGCAAAATGTTTTGTCAAAGCCACGTTCATTTAATTTCTCTGTAATATGCGTCAATATGAACCTATTTGTTTAACTAATTAAAAATTTCCTTTATAGTTATGAATCAAATAGGCCAATTAGTCTTTTATAACAAAAAGTTTATATGGAAATGTTATTATAAACGCTTAGTAATCATTTGATAAAAAAATTCAACTGTGCAAACATACATATTGTAACGAATTTGGCTGCAAATCCTCTTATTTGCAATCCTCTACTAAGTTCGAATCACTAAACTGTTGAATAAATAACTCCAATTTGTAATAATGCAAAATTGCCTTTATTAAAGTACTTCACAATAACAAACTGTGCAACGAATAGCTTGCTTAATAACCACACTGTTTGATAGCTCAATGAAATTCTACTATTCAAAATAACACTGCTATTGCTCGCTAGATATCGTCTTAATCAAACTGCTTGACAACTCAAATCAAACTGAATTACTTCTTACTCGCCTGCCCCGCTTTTATAGTTTACGCTGCATACTTCTAGGCTCTTCGATTTCCAGAAGTTACTAGTTAGTTCGGGCTACAAAATCGCCAGCCACAACTACGTGCACAAATTATTGCTCTCTCTTGTGACAACTCAGATTAGATATATGCATGTATATGTGCATTGCCGCTCAGATGTTCGTATACGTACATATGTGTAGACGCAATTATTTATTCGTTTATGTAGATACATAATGATTGAATTATTGATGTGCATTCACGTCACTGGTTAGCATAGGCTTAGAGACGATAGCATCGCTCAGTGCTGCTAACATTCGTTACACTGCCCTCCACCTAAGTCTGATCGTCCCGATCAGACAAATCTCTCGATCTAAACGCCGCTAGCATCTCCAAATGAACCACCTTTCTATTTCGTGGTTTCCCAATGGTTTGTATGCGGTAGATGGGATTACTGATCTTCTTCACAACCTTGTACGGGCCTTCCCAAATGCACCGAATTTTGGCTGGAACACCTTTCCGCCGGTGAGGGTTGTTTAACAGTACCAAATCTCCCTCCAAGAACCCTTCCGAATTATTGTTCTCATTGTACCTGCGTTTGATCTTACTACTCATTATCCTTAGTCGTTTCCTAACACTTTGTTGTTTGACCAATGAACTACTTCGCAGAGCTTGCGCTTGACGGATTGGCTTGACAGTATCGTTCCGCCGTTTCCCAACAAAAGTTTGCGATGGCTTGAAACCACCCTTGCATGCTTCCTGCAAAATTCTTGCAGTCGTTTTAGTGCGTCCATTAGGGTTTGTCAATGCCGGTGTTTTTCTCGCAGGTACTTTTGATGTCGCTTTGTTTGGCCCATTCGTTTCATCAACCTTTACCTTTGACTTTCGTGGCTTTTGTCGACTTTTCTCCACCAGTACTCGATTACTGCTGAAACCTTTTTCCAAACTAAAGTTAATTGGTATGTCCTGGTTCTTATAGCGCATAATTTTTCTCCGCATATCGCTCCTGACGTCATGGTCAACCAAGAAGTCCACTCCCAATATGACTTCATCAACGATCTCCGCCACAACGAATTTGTGTAGAACCATGACTTTTCCAATTAATACCTCACATACCACTTCGCCTTGGACTTGATTATACTCGCCTGTGACCGTATGCAACCTTGCTCCAGGTAACGGTTTTACTCTCCTGTTGACCAAGTCAGATCGGATCAAGGAATGAGATGCGCCCGTATCTACAGTCAGTACTCGTTTTTTGCCATCCACATTCCCTCTGACGGAAAGACTGCTCGATTTTCTACCAATTTGCGACACAGATATCACAGGGCATTCAATAGCTGGATCTAGCTCTCTACCTCTTACTCGCTCTTGCTCATCTCCTCCAGCTTTGCGTTTATGGCCACCCACATTGTTGGAACTATTAGGACCAAGATCGCAATAACGTGCAATGTGACCTGGGTTGCCGCACTTGAGACATTTAATAACTCCGGCATTCTTCTGTTGAGATCCCTTCAGTGCTTCCAAAATTGTTTCTACCCACTCTGGCCTTTCTACTTCCACACGGCGTGCTTTGAAAACTGGCTTACACAGAAGCGACGCTGTTTCTTGAATCAGAGCTTGTGACACCGTTTCTGCGAACGTTGGCTTTGGGTTTGCGTATGTAGCTCGCTTTGTTTCGATGTCTCGTATCCCATTTATAAAACTCTGGATTTTTACCCTCTCGGTGTATTCCACGGGTGCGTCCGCATTTGCGAGATGAGGCAACCTTTCAACATCTGAAGCAAACTCCTGCAATGACTCATTTGCTTTTTGGTAGCGGTTTTGCAACTCAATTTGGAATATCTGTTTCCTATGCTCGCTTCCATAACGTCGTTCTACAGCAGCCATCAATGTTTCATAACTGTTCCGTTCGTACTCTGGAATCGTCTGTAAGATTTCCGCTGCAGGCCCTTTCAATGCCACGAACAGTGCAGCAACTTTATCTTCCGCATTCCAGTTGTTCACTGCTACGGTCTTCTCAAACTGTAGCTTGAAGACCTGGAAAGGAACAGAACCATCAAATGATGGTGTTTTTACCTTTGGATTGCTTGCTGAAACAGCTGGGCGGTTTAGCTGCAGCTCCTGTATATGACCTTTTAAAGCATCTACCTCAGCCTCGATTTTGTTCTCAAACTGCATTATTTTTTCGTCCATACGGGCTTCTAGTTGTACAGAGATCTGCGATGATACCTGTGCTGAAATTTGTCCCGACATTTCGGATATAAGTTCCTCCTGTGCTTCAATCCTGGATGCTATTTGTAACGACATTTCGGATATACGTGCCTCCTGTGTTTCAATCCTGGATGTTATTTGTGACGACATTTCGGATATACGTGTCTCCTGTGATTCAATCTTTGCTATTATACGGTTCTCCTGCGATTCCAGTTGAGATGCCATATTTGTGGATATTTGTGATGACATTTCTGTTATACGTGCCTCTTGCGCTTCCAGCTGGGATGCCAATTGCGACGACATTGATGCTACTGTCGATGTTTGTGCAGATATTGCAGCCAATATCATGTTCAAGTCTGTGCTGGTAACTATCTGAGATGTTTCGTTTTTCTCTTCAATTTTTGTTGTCTTCTCGCCATCAAGATGAAAGACATACTCTTCCACATCAATTCCTTCTGCTTCCATTGCCTCTCGTAGCCGTGCCTGAAGTTCAAGTTTAACGCCGCTTGTATTCAATCCACGGCTCTCCAACTCCTTCTTCAGTTGCTGGATCTTCAATTCACTGAACTTTGCCATGTCCTTGTTGTCCTCTGGAATTTATTCAACAATTCCTCTTCTGACACCAATTGTAACGAATTTGGCTGCAAATCCTCTTATTTGCAATCCTCTACTAAGTTTGAATCACTAAACTGTTGAATAAATAACTCCAATTTGTAATAATGCAAAATGGCCTTTATTAAAGTACTTCACAATAACAAACTGTGCAACGAATAGCTTGCTTAATAACCACACTGTTTGGTAGCTCAATGAAACTCTACTATTCAAAATAACACTGCTATTGCTCGCTAGATATCGTCTTAATCAAACTGCTTGACAACTCAAATCAAACTGAATTACTTCTTACTCGCCTGCCCCGCTTTTATAGTTTACGCTGCATACTTCTAGGCTCTTCGATTTCCAGAAGTTACTAGTTAGTTCGGCTACAAAATCGCCAGCCACAACTACGTGCACAAATTATTGTTCTCTTTTGTGACAACTCAGATAAGATATATGCATGTATATGTGCATTGCCGCTCAGATGTTCGTATACGTACATATGTGTAGACGCAATTATTTATTCGTTTATGTAGATACATAATGATTGAATTATTGATGTGCATTCACGTCACTGGTTAGCATCGGCTTAAAGACGATAGCATTGCTCAGTGCTGCTAACATTCGTTACAATATGTATATATAAACAAACAATTTCTAGGAAATTTTCTTATGAAAACGTATAAAAATTTATTTTGTCAAAGCCACGTTCATTTAATTTCTCTGTAATATGCGACAATATAAACCTATTTGTTTAACTAATTAAAAATTTCCATTAAAGTTATGAATCAAATAGGCTAATTAGGCTCTTATAACAAAAAGTTTATATGGAAATGTTATTATAAACGCTTAGTAATCATTGTACATATATCAATTTGATAAAAAAATTCAACTGTGCAAACATACATATGCATATAACAAATAATTTCTAGGAAATTTTCTTATAAAAACGTATAGCAATTTATTTTGTCAAAGCCACGTTCATTTAATTTCTCTGTAATATGCGTCAATATGAAAATATTTGTTTAACTAATTAAAAATTTCCATTAAAGTTATGAATCAAATAGGCTAATTAGTCTTTTATAACAAAAAGTTTATATGGAAATGTTATTATAAACGCTTAGTAATCATTGTACACATATCAATTTAATAAAAAAATTCAACTGTGCAAACATACATATGTATATATAAACAAACAATTTCTAGGAAATTTTCTTATAAAAACGTATAACAATTTATTTTGTCAAAGCCACGTTCATTTAATTTCTCTGTAATATGCGTCAATATGAACCTATTTGTGTAACTGATTAAAAATTTCCATTAAAATTATGAATCAAATAGGCTAATTAGTCTTTTATAACAAAAAGTTTATAATTTTTGTTGTTATAAATTTTTTCTTAATTGAGCTCGATTCGAACCCGCGATCTTAAAATCAGTAGGCCGATATAACAACAAAAATTGTTAATACATCCCAGAGCACGGGGAAAAAAAGTGTCAATAAAATATGACACTATGGCAGCATTGCCAACAAACAAGTCCAATTTTCACAGCTATTCTGCAACAGATGTCGCAGTGTTGTGAATATCAATTGGCACGAACCAGAATGGAAGTAGGATTAATGAAGATAAACAAAAAACCGCTGTGGTGGCTGAATGGTTATAGCAGCGGCGCCTAAACGTTGCCGATGAAGGAATTTAGCAGTTCCCGAAATGGATCTATACAACGAGCTTTGGCAGTTGTCTAAAATTTTTTCTTTCTTCTATTCTAATTTAAAAATTTTTTCAATTAAGAAAAAATTTATCATAACAATAATAATGATAAAAAATTATTGTTAGGCCTTGAGCTCGATTCGAACCCGCGATCCAAAAAGTTTATATGGAAATGTTATTATAAACGCTTAGTAATCATTGTACACATATCAATTTGATAAAAAGATTCAACTGTGCAAACATACATATGTATATATAAACAAACAATTTCTAGGAAATTTTCTTATAAAAACGTATAACAATTTATTTTGTCAAAGACACGTTCATTTAATTTCTCTGTAATATGCGTCAATATGAACCTATTTGTTTAACTAATTAAAAATTTCCATTAAAGTTATGAATCAAATAGGCTAATTAGGCTCTTATAACAAAAAGTTTATATGGAAATGTTATTATAAACGCTTAGTAATCATTGTACACATATCAATTTGATAAAAAGATTCAACTGTGCAAACATATATATGTATATATAAACAAACAATTTCTAGGAAGTTTTCTTATAAAAACGTATAGCAATTTATTTTGTCAAAGACACGTTCATTTAATTTCTCTGTAATATGCGTCAATATGAACCTATTTGTTTAACTAATTAAAAATTTCCATTAAAGTTATGAATCAAATAGGCTAATTAGTCTTTTATAACAAAAAGTTTATATGGAAATGTTATTATAAACGCTTAGTAATCATTGTACACATATCAATTTGATAAAAAGATTCAACTGTGCAAACATACATATGTATATATAAACAAACAATTTCTAGGAAATTTTCTTATAAAAACGTATAACAATTTATTTTGTCAAAGACACGTTCATTTAATTTCTCTGTAATATGCGTCAATATGAACCTATTTGTTTAACTAATTAAAAATTTCCATTAAAGTTATGAATCAAATAGGCTAATTAGGCTCTTATAACAAAAAGTTTATATGGAAATGTTATTATAAACGCTTAGTAATCATTGTACACATATCAATTTGATAAAAAGATTCAACTGTGCAAACATACATATGTATATATAAACAAACAATTTCTAGGAAGTTTTCTTATAAAAACGTATAGCAATTTATTTTGTCAAAGACACGTACATTTAATTTCTCTGTAATATGCGTCAATATGAACCTATTTGTTTAACTAATTAAAAATTTCCATTAAAGTTATGAATCAAATAGGCTAATTAGGCTCTTATAACAAAAAGTTTATATGGAAATGTTATTATAAACGCTTAGTAATCATTGTACACATATCAATTTGATAAAAAGATTCAACTGTGCAAACATACATATGTATATATAAACAAACAATTTCTAGGAAATGTTCTTATAAAAACGTATAGCATTTTATTTTGTCAAAGACACGTTCATTTAATTTCTCTGTAATATGCGTCAATATGAACCTATTTGTTTAACTAATTAAAAATTTTCATTAAAATTATGAATCAAATAGGCTAATTAGTCTTTTATAACAAAAAGTTTATATGGAAATGTTATTATAAACGCTTAGTAATCATTGTACACATATCAATTTGATAAAAAGATTCAACTGTGCAAACATACATATGTATATATAAACAAACAATTTCTAGGAAATTTTCTTATAAAAACGTATAACAATTTATTTTGTCAAAGACACGTTCATTTAATTTCTCTGTAATATGCGTCAATATGAACCTATTTGTTTAACTAATTAAAAATTTCCATTAAAGTTATGAATCAAATAGGCTAATTAGGCTCTTATAACAAAAAGTTTATATGGAAATGTTATTATAAACGCTGAGTAATCATTGTACACATATCAATTTGATAAAAAGATTCAACTGTGCAAACATACATATGTATATATAAACAAACAATTTCTAGGAAGTTTTCTTATAAAAACGTATAGCAATTTATTTTGTCAAAGACACGTTCATTTAATTTCTCTGTAATATGCGTCAATATGAACCTATTTGTTTAACTAATTAAAAATTTCCATTAAAGTTATGAATCAAATAGGCTAATTAGTCTTTTATAACAAAAGGTTTATATGGAAATTTTATTATAAACGCCTAGTAATCATTGTACACATATCAATTTGATAAAAAATTCAACTGTGCAAACATACATATGTATATATAAACAAACAATTTCTAGGAAATTTTCTTATAAAAACGTATAGCATTTTATTTTGTCAAAAACACGTTCATTTAATTTCTCTGTAATATGCGTCAATATGAACCTATTTGTTTAACTAATTAAAAATTTCCATTAAAATTATGAATCAAATAGGCTAATTAGTCTTTTATAACAAAAAGTTTATATGGAAATGTTATTATAAACGCTTAGTAATCATTGTACACATATCAATTTGATAAAAAAATCCAACTGTGCAAACATACATATGTATATATAAACCAACAAGTACTAGGAAATTTTCTAATGAAAAAGTATAGCAAAATGTTTTGTCAAAGCCACGTTCATTTAATTTCTCTGCAATATGCGTCAATATGAACTAGAAGTTTAAGCCGGTCACTTAATTGGCGGCGGCGGCGTAGGCTCTATTATATACCGACAGCGGCGGCGTATCCGGCGCGCCGACAAAGTGATCGACGTAAACCTCTGAATTGAATGACTGGACTTCAGAGTATCACGTTGTCGAGAACTAAAGAATATGGAAACATACTGCTTACGTCAATGGTATGCTTGACGATCTGGAACAACATCATTAACTTCCGGATGAATATCTGGGAGGCTTGTAAAGCGAAAATTTAAAAAATTATATTTGGAAAGGGTTTGTTTACATGTATTTAAGAAAATCGACCTTTCGGCCATTTCGGAAAATTTCGGGATTAGCTCCTTGGTGGAGGGGGATAAATACTTAAAATGGTAACACTTTTGTAGCGTAGTTTCTCTGAAGGAGATGTTCTGGGCTAACTCTAATACCCATCATCGGCACGATTTCTTTAAATCATTTGTGGCTCCATGCTGGTCACGCACAAAGGCGACTAATGGTTGCTATCTATTATCTACTAATAGTCATGACTCTCGCGGCACAGTTTTAACGACTATATAACGCTATAGGACTGCGACTTTGAACTCATACTTTCGTCGACGTCACTTTCCTAGAAGTTCTAGGTTTACTTCCGAAGACTTTCTGACGGGTGTTTTTGTCGCGCTATGCTTCCGAGCTACAACAAAAAACACCTAGAAACATTAGGAATTAACTATTCTGCCAACGATACCGCCCTCGACATCATAAGCAGTCTAAGTGGATACCATTGCGTAACTCGTGGGTGAAAACCGTATAATCCTTGGCGCATCTACATTATTTAAACTTACAAGGACCGTGGATAAAAGTTTTAAAATGTAGACCAAAATTTGCAGACGTTTGTGTTCGATAAATTTACTTCAATAGCCTTAGTTTCCAGCCTTATGATATAAGAGCTCATTATGTATGACCACCGTGAGTTTTCAGACTAGTTCGGCTATCCCCTACGTTAGGGTAGCAGAACACCCGGTCATTTGTTCTTGAGAAAGCTTTTGCTTCACCACTTTGAGTGTCCCTGCGAAGGATAAGGCCTAACCTGGTTAAAATATGTACCTACGTATTCAAATTTGTAAGAGAAGCCGTCACGTGTACGTAATACTTAAACATGGTTTATAGGCTATATCCAATATGATTCACTTCAAGGTACTAGTTGGGGATAGGGTCGCCAACTTTAGGAAATATCAAACCGGGAGACTTGGGTGTTGAATGATGAAGTGTGAAATTCAAAATTAAGGTTTCAGACGCTATTTTATAGTTAAGCAAATAAAGTGATTTTTCAAACCCTTCTCATACGTGTTGAAGATATATGCAACTTAAGTGTGAGCTTGGAAACAATTCAAAGGAGAATTTAAACCACTGGAGCATACTAAAGGATTTTGCATCACTGATTTCGCTATTTCTTTCAGCCAATCGGGATATAAAATTCGACATCTTTTTTGGGCAACATTTTTTTTAACAACTTGAGGACAATTTGACAATGTGTTCGACAGTTTCGGACATTTCATTTAAATGCATTGTTCTTTATTAATTTTTTGAAAAAAATTATGCGAAGTGAGCATTTAAATTTATTATATAACTTTTCTTTAAGTTATTCAATGTTCGAAATGAGCTCAAGGCAGAACAATAATTTGTTTTTGGAATAGTAATTAGCACATTTTTCAGACAACCTGCGATAGTTGCGCAGATAGATCCATTCCGAAGGATGCTAATCCTTCATCATCAGCGGTGGTTTGTTTGACTGAGCTCGTTTCGAACCTTGAATCCTTTATCAATAGGCCGACAAAACAAAAAAAATTGTTAATAAACCAAGAGCACTTGAGAAGTGTCAAACAAAGTAATTGACAATAAACAAATTCAACATTATCAGTGTCTTGCAACAGATGGCCCAACGCTGATTAAATATAATTGGTAAAGAGGACAATAATCATTACAAAAAGTTATTGTTCTGGCTTTGAGCTCCTTTCCAACCTTGAATCCTTTATCAATAGGCCGATAAAACAAAAACAATTGTTTTCTTTAAGTGTTTTGTTTTAATAACTTAGTCAATTCGGTGATGTGAAATAAGTGTTAAGCTGGCATTGAAAGCGGAGCACCTGCTTTCTCAAATAACTTTTAAACGGTTAGAAAGTGTTAAATTTCGCAATTGGATTTTTATAAATGGCAGTGATGAGCATCCCTTCATACCCCTTTCGACCATATCCTACCAATTTTCGAGATGAACAATAAATGGCCTACATAGTCTCAAAAGAGTAGAAAATATAGTATCGCGCCGAACGCCGCTGCCGCCGCCGCGCCAATTTTTTTGACATTCGGCGGCGGTGTGCGAAAAACAACGCGAATCGGCGGCGGTAGCGGCGTTTATCGGCGGCGTATATCTCTAATTGAACTTGTTTGTTTAATTAATTAAAAACTTCCATTAAAGTTATTAATTAAATAGGCTAATTAGGCTTCTATAACAGAAAATTTATATGGAAATGTTATTATAAACGCGTAGTAAGCTTTTTATATTTGCCGGGCGGCCGACGTGGTGTGCTGGAAGCGTGCTCCACCCGCCACACCGAAGATCCTGGGTTCACGCCCCGGGCAAGGCAACACTAAAATTTTAGAAACAAGTTTTTTCAATTAGAAGAAAATTTTTCTAAGCGGTGTAGCGCCTTAGCAGTGTTTGGCAAGCACTCCCAGTGTATATATGTCATGAAATGCTCCTCAGTGAAAACTCATCTGCCTTGCAGATGCCGCTCGGAGTCGGCGTAAAACAATATGTCCGGCCCCGCCAATTTGTAGGAAAAACTAAAAGGATCACGACTCAAATTGGAAGAGAAGCGCGGCCTTAAATCTCTTCGGCGATTATCGCGCCTTGTATTTATTTATTTATTTTATTTATAATGGACTGAGTGAAAACAAATAAGTTTTTTTATTGTATAGTCTTGAGTTGAATTAAGATGTATTGTTGTTATTTAAAATTCCTGAAATGTTGACTGAAAAGTTGTCGCATATCTTTTATTCACATGACTCAGCTAGGTAGGTTATTCACATGACTCAGCTAGGTATAATAGTTTATACTTACAAAGTGGTGACAAAAGTTCTTATATCTGAAATGTATTCACACATTTATCTGGCCATCCTTTTCGTCGTTCTATGCTGCCGTTTATCGTCTACGAATGCGCAATTTCGCATGATAAATGGCAGAGATATAGAAATAAAGGACACTCCACATACTGTTGCAATATTTTCTTGTTCCAGATATCAGGGCGTTGGATCCCTAGTCAATTTGTATACGGTGGTTACAGTAGCGCATAATGTTCACAAGAAAGTAGAGAGCCAGCTCGATGTTCTAGCTGGTGAAAGGGATTTAATTAACTTTGGTAATGGAAAGGTGCAACAACTCGGAGTGCGGAAGATAATTCATGGTGATGGTTTTACTGATGATTCAAACAATATGGATATCGCTGTGCTTAAATTGCATGGATCTTTTGAACGTAGTGTGACAGTACATCCAGTAGACATTTGCGAGTTCAAATTAGAACCGGGCATGCTAATGCATATTAGTGGATGGGGCTCTGTAGCTTTTGATCATAATGTGCCTACTAATCTTCTCAAAACTATGGAAATGCCTACAATACCAAAGGATGAATGCCAGCGCTTTTTTTACGGTGAGCATATGCAGTCAAAGATAACTCTAACAGACACAACCATTTGTGGTCGATCAATGGAGAGTAGTTCGAAAAAGGGGGATTCTGGAGCAGGAGCAATTGTGGAAAAAAAACTTTGTGCGGTGTTATATGCTGGTTGTAATTACCTCGGTGCGCCGACTTTATTTACAGATTTAACAAATGAAAAAGTTTTAAACTTTTTAAATCGCAATTTAGAAGGTTGAAGGATGTTATTTTAAATTCACTGCTGAGTGGAATATTACCCTTACTCGACAGAACATCAGATTTGGAATCATTTTGAGATAGGTCGTTTTCGAAAAAACAGTTGAAAAATGGGGATATTCCACTCAGCAGTCGAAAGAGTGATATTTTTTTCATAATGTACAAATAAATTTTTATGATCGTGAGAAAATAAATATTTTTGATTGTATGCCCTGAAGGTGTAAATGCCTTAAATTGTGGGGCCAACGTTTGATCACGACTGTTAAGTTCTTTCGTTTATGAATATCGTTTTTGTCATAACGATACCATAGCCAATGAATTAGTTTTTGGCCCCCCCTCCCCCCATACCCATCTTATATATAAAAAGAAAGCCTAAAATGTGTAATAGTTTGTAGCCGGTGTTTGAAGAGATGCGCCGGCCGATTTTGTTCAAACTTGCACATAAGTTGCGTATACCTCACGCGGTGGTTTGCACATAGCTTTGCTTGCGACCGACGCACAGGGTATCGAGATATATACAAAAACAAGGACCCGGATACACCTAGAATATGTTTTTACATTGTAGCTATCAAATGGAAGCTGTTTATGTGTGCTTTAGTACAGAGTAAATTTTACACCGTTGGGTGGCTAGGGTCTCGAGATATAGGCCAAAACATGGACCCAGATACCCCTAGAATGTGTGTGTATTATGGATATCAAATGAAAGCTGTTGCTGAGGGCTTCAAAGTAAGTTTCATTCCGGTACCAAGCCCGACCATTTCGGTAACGATTTGTTATGACCAGGTGCGACCTTCTAGTCCATACCGCCCTCCCCCCCTAGATCCATGAGGAGTACGGGGTCGCCAGAGCCTCGGCTGTTAATGAAACAGGATTCGCCACGGACAGGTGAGGTTGACAATTGGGTTTGGAGAAGCTATATATTGCGTTGACAACCTGAAAGGGTTGCGCTGTACAACGCCTTGAATCTCGTATTTTATTTGCCTCTTACGACAGGCATACCTACCGCGGGTATATTCTAACCCCCTAACCTGCTGGGGTTGTGATATTCAATTTAGTCGCATCAACCTGGCAAAACTGATAAATATGCATGCGAAGCCGAAATAAAGACATGAATTAATAATACCCACATACCTATTTACATACATCCTAATCGATTTGCCTGAAATTTGGTATATAAATTTGCCTATATTACGATGCTTTTTTCCGGGAAGTAGACCAGAAACGGACTGGGACTGGGATTAGGACTAGGACTGGGACTGAGACTGAGACTGAGACTCGAAGTGGGACTGGGACTGATACTCAGAATGGGACTGGAACGAAATACATACCGCCCTCTGGGACTGGCAATAAGGGATGAAGAAGAATGAGAAGAACTTGAGAGAAGAGAAAAGAGAGAAGGAGACTGAGAAAGAGATAGAATGAGACGAAGATTTAGATAGATGAAGGGGAAAAGACGCAGGGAGGAGTGAATAAAAAGATTAGGAAAAAGTGTAGAGGGGGAGGGCAGAGTTAGACGGAAAAAGCTTATTAAAATGTATGCAGATAGACCAAATTTAGGGCAGAACAACGTCTGCCGGGTCTGTTAGTAATCTATAAATTTTTACGTTGGCGAATTTTTTCACATGCTGAAGATTATATTTTTCGTTTCGAAATTTTTTGCGTTCTCTATTCCATGAAGTTATCACATATTTTAGGTTAAGGCACCAGTAACCGATGGCAGTATACATATTACACGTATACATATTAAGTGAAAGTATATTTACGAATTGGGCGTTATGAATATGGAGAGTTTTTCAGGGCTTTGAAGAGCTGATATTTTACCAAAATAAGATTTTACTTTGACAAAAGGTGTCGATGGATGTCGCACTGATCAAACTGTTTTGAAAGCCCTCAGAAAGCTGAGCCGCTATTAAAAAAAAATACTTGGCGCGATTTACCTAATTTTAAAGGGGCGACCCCGCTTACAAGAACTTGCTTTCTAATTGAAACAACGATTTTATTAGTTGTTGATATTGCGTTGCGCGGGATTTCAACGCAAGGCCTTCAGCGTATTTTGCGGAGCGCGCTAGCACCATACCAGCGAAAACAGTGTCTAACGTTAGAGAAATATTGTGATTTTACATTAGAACTCTAATGTTGTTCTTTAGTGCAATTCTTATCGAAAACTAGATTACTTGGTTATAATTCGATTAGAGTACGATTTAGGAAACACTAAAATGCGATGTTGTCACAGTTATCGATTATTCGTAGGACATGATAGGGCGAAAATTTTGCGAACATATTGGTAGGCTTTGAACTATTATAAGAAGCATTTGTGTGATGGTAGCGTGCTCCGCCTACCACACCGAACATCCTGGGTTCACGCCCCGGATAAAGCAACATCAAAAATTTCAGAAACGAGGTTTTTCCAATTGGAAGAACATTTTTCTAAGCGCTCCTCGGCAGTTTTTGGGAACCTTACTTACTTACTTAATTGGCGGTTAACCGTTTAAATGGTCATGGCCGTCCAAGAAAGGCGTGCCATTCGCTCCTTCTCTCTGCGAACCGGCGCCAATTGTTCACACCAAGGGAGTTTAAATCGTTTTCCACCTGGTCCTTCCCACGGAGTGGGACCGCCCTCTACTTCTGCTTCCATAAGCGGGTTCCGATAGAAACACTTTCTTGGCCAGAGCGCCATCTTCATACGCATAACATGGCGCAGCCAGCGTAGCCACAGCCTTTTAATTCGCTAGACTATATTGATGCCTGCGTAAAGCTCGTACAGCTCATAATTAAATCTTCTGCGGTACTTGCCATCGCCAACGCGTAAATATTTCGAATTACTTTTCACTCGAACACTCCAAGAGCCACTTTATCTAATGTTGCCATGGTGCATGCTTCTACCCCATATACCAGGACGGGTACGATAAGGACTTGGAGAGTATGATTTTCGTTTGCCGAGAGAGGACTTTACTTTTCAATTGCCTACTTATTGTATTGTATGCTATATTTCAGAGCTGAT